>NC_079222.1:20879869-21042369 GCF_029633865.1 Lampris incognitus
ATGTCATCGGCTGCAGCTGATGATCGGGTCCTTTCCCGAGTAGCTTTATTGACAGCTGATGATTGCTTATAGCACGAAACAGGCTTGTTCCGTCTCATAGAGAATTTACTTGACTAACTGGATTATTTTGCTCCTTATTTGTTGAGCACTTTCCCTACCGTTGAGTGTTTCTTTAAAAAAAGACATTTATATGTATATACGTATATGTATACATACACACACACACACACACACATATATATAGCGTTTTTTTCTGAAACCGTTAATGGAGTTGTGAGTGCTCAACTAATGAGAAGCGGAATAACTTTTTTTTAAAGAAACACTGTGTTTCTTTTAAAAAAGTTATATAAGTAATATAGTATGTGGCCTATACCAGGGTGATACACTATCCCAGCTGCTGTTCTGCATAGGCCTGAACCACTTCAGCTAGATCATCACAAGGAGTAGATAGGGATACAGGTTCAGAAGTGGAGTTACCATCAGCCGCCTCCTATACATGGATGACATCAAGCTGTATGCCAGGAATGAGCGATATATTGACTCACTGGTCCACCTCACCAGGATCTACAGCGACGACATCGTGACGTCATTCAGACTGGACAACGGTAGTCGAATGGTGGCAAAAAAAGGAAAGGTGGTAAGCACTGACGGGGTTGAACTACCAGATGGAAGGATAACAGACATACAGGGCAGTTACAAGTACCTGGGTATGCCACAGGCAAATGGAAACTACAAGGAGGCAGAAAGGAAGTCAGCTACAGCCAAATACCTCCAGAGAATGAGGCGGGTCCTGAGGAGCCAGCTCGATGGGAAGAATAAGATCCAAGCCACCATGACATATGCCCTACCAGTCATCACATACCCAGCTGGAATAATAATGTCAGTGATGTCATCGCTGATGATTTGTTCTGACAGTTAAACTTGTTTAAAGTGGACTTCCATTTCTTTGCACTTGCTAACTTCTTCGAGTTTGCTAATGCGCTAAACAAAAATAAACTAAGAGAAGAATTAGGAAGATACTATAAATGACCTTTATGTTTAAATCAGATGAAAGTGGCGGTACAGTGATCCATCCAGGTGACTTCATCCCGCCCGTTTAACTCCAATGCAGGGCTCTTTGGATGTAATACCCCCCCCCCCCACACACACACAGAGGCACACAAATATGACACAATGATTACATCACATAACAGTGATTTCATCCCCTCATTCACATCTGTGTCACGGATGTGTCAAGGGGTGAGAGGTCACATCAAGATGGAGGGAGTGATAATGGTTAACGTCTTGTGTGACAAAGATGAGGATAGGGGCTCAATCTAGTTTATGTCAAACCAACTCACTGTCAACCAGGTGGACTCTGGTAATAGACCATTTCAAGAGTCAAATACAAACCTAAAGCTGAAAATAAAATAAAATAAAATGATTTTGTTGTTCATATTTTTGAGGTTATACTTACAAAGACTAGGCATTCATATTCATTTATATTACACTGAAATAAGACAGAATAAAACAACACACTATTTTATTGAAAATATATTGCTTTATATTGTCTTTATGTTTTAGTATATTATTCTTTTTTTATTATATAATTATCATATGTTTTTATATTATAAATGATATTATGGGCGTTACGGTGGCAGAGTGGTTAGCACGGTCACCTCACAGCAAGAAGGTCCTGGGTTCAAGCCCCGGGATAGTTCAACCTTAGGGTCGTCCCGGGTCATCCTCTGTGTGGAGTTTGCATGTTCTCCCCGTGTCTGTGTGGGTTTCCTCCAGGGGCTCCGGTTTCCTCCCACAGTCCAAACACATGTAGGTCAGATGAATCAGCCACACTAAATTGTCCCTAGGTATGAATGTGTGTGTGTGTGTGTGTGTGTGTGTGTGTGTGTGTGTGTGTGTGTGTGTGTGTGTGTGTGTGTGTGTGTGTGTGTGTGTGATGGCCTGGTGGCCTGTCCAGGGTGTCTCCCCGCCTGCCGCCCAATGACTGCTGTGATAGGCCCCAGCGGCCCTGAGAGCAGGATAAGTGGTTCGGATAGTGGATGGGTGGATGTTATATTACATCATTAATGTTATATACTTATTACAATTACTATATAATTATATATAATTGTGTGTCTGACATTCTTGTGTAAGGAGTGGGGTTGTTGTGAAGCGTCTAGTGTGTTGGTGTAGTGTTCTGTGCCTGTCACGGCTGCCTCTCACCCTTCACTGCTGGCTAGCAGAAAGGCGAGCAGGAGAGCCGAGCATGTAAGTCTCTCCCTGCCAGTACATAGCCTCTCCAACAGCAAACCCTATGTACATACGGTAACTGAGTACACCTTGAACCCTGGCTGAACTACAAGGGACTCGGAGGAGGTCTGGCTTCTAGACATGCGGTACGCAGGACCTCCAGTGTGTGGATATTCCCTGATGCCCACGAACCAGCCCCCAGCTATGGGTTAAATAGTGCCTGGTGGAGCGATACCTCGGGAGAGGACTAGGCTACGGGAGTAAACCCCTACAGCAAATCAACGTCTACAGTGCTGCTGTTTTTTGCTTTTCTTGCCCTTTTGTATCTGTTTAAGTTGGAGAGTACTGCTGGCTTTGTGTGGCTGTCACTTCTCCCTCTTGTAACCCCCCCACTCCACCCCCCTTCCCACCCACCCCTGTCTGTTTGTGTTATGTTTATCTGTTGTCTCGCTTCACCACGTTTAATGTGAATGACTTTGCGTGTTAGAAAAGTGCTATATAAATTCTATTTATCATTATTATTATTATTATTACTATTATTATTATTATTATACATTATATAATAATTGTGTATGTATATATATGTGAGTGTGTGTGTATATATGTATGTATATATATGTGTGTGTTTTTTTAACATATATAACATATAATCATATAGCAGCCAAAAGTAGTAGTAGTAGATTATTATTATTATTATTATTTTTATTATTATTATTATTATTAGTAGTAGTAGTAAATTATTATCATTATTATTATTATTAGTAGTAGTAATAATAATAATAGTAGTAGTAGTAGTATTAGTATATTACATAATTTATTATATTACATTTTATATTGCATTTATATTGTGCAAAATATATTGTGACATAAAAACACACATTTGCTGCAAATGTATGTTAAGTACTACTTGATTCTAGCATAGTGAATTTAGATATTCCATGTTTTATTTTGGTTTTGCACCCTCCTCTACAGGTCCTGGGGTGTAACAAACAGAGGTTACCGTGTGATGTGTTGAAACGCAAACAAGTCTTCCCTATTGACTTTACGTCAACCTGCCAGTTGGTCTTTTGTTTTGTTGGGGATGGCCTGTCAGTGCGATGGGGGTAGAAGGATAGAAGATTTCTCCGAGGAAAGGAGGCAAGCGAAAGGTCATCGTGAATAAAAGGCTTTTAATCTGTGCACCTTGCTGTGTGTCCAGGGAATATCAAAGTCACCCCATCTCTGGAGAGGTCAGGCTGGGCCAGTCTCCCCCATTTACCCACCAATCTCTCCGGTGTTTGTGATGCACGGACTCCCGCCATTGGAGAACTTTAAGAAAAGGTTAGAAGCGGTCCGATGCATTTTTTTGTGCCATGTTTTCATATGTCGATGTGCTGTTGTGCAAAATCACTTTTGTCGTGACACAGACATATGGGATACGATTTACTCTCTTTGGATCGTTATGATCTTAACGCCTTGAGTTTGATGACAAACAGGAGAAAGAAAGGCTGGGAGACATTTATTGTAATTGGGTTTGTAGCCCCTATATAACCAATACATAAATGTTTCATTAGTATTACTCACTGCCTGAACCAGGTCGAAATACATCATGGAAACTATCACAACACTATTAATTCATATATAAAAGTACAAAAATATTGATATATTATTAATATATTATTATTGTATATAATATTACATCATGATTTTATATATATATATATATATATTAGTTTACAATGTGTAGTTTTAATTTTATTAATAAATAATACAACCAAATCAATAACTTAATGTAACATAATATATGAATACATATCACATAATAAAATAGACAACATAATACATGCAACAAAGCATAATCATATCTTAATCTTCATCTATCTTAATGCACCAAATGCTAAGTAAACGTTCAATGTTTTCATCACATGCATGCTTTCGTTTTACAATATGCAAACACCTCATGAAAGTGTTCGCCTCACATTAGACGAGCATTGATTTTTGGTGTTAGCGATGTTGGATGGGCACGTTGTCATCTTGCCCACCTGCCTGGGCCTTTATTTAGCAGCTCTCTGGCACTCTGGGGAAAGGCTTGCCAGTCCATTAGGTGTGAAGTGGAATCATGTTTTCCACAAGACTAGCCCCAAGCATCCATCTTCTGACACATTCACAACAATCCAATCCCACCACAGAGTTTGCTGATTGCTTTTGCAGAAACAAAGAAATATCTCAAAGCTGTTGAAATAGAAGATGATTTCACCTCTGACTGTGGCATTGATTTGATTTACCTCATACTGCTGTGGCACAAGTCGAGAGCTTTAATGGCATATTATCCACCAATGCGGTGTTCCATGATGCAAACTGCACATTTACCGAGAACGTCATCGGATCTGTGTATAAACAATCCTATCAATTTAGTTATTTCATCGTGAAGATAATGCAAACACGCACCCTCCGCACCACTGTTTTGCTTGCAAATGCACTCAAACCTCAATCAGCCAATCAGTCAGCAGAAACATTTTGAATCATTACATGCGTGTAGCAGAGTGGGGTGTGGACCAGCTGTCCTGAGTATAATTAACTCAGGGTCGATACATTGGCTCCACAAGCCAAACGAAGGCACACCAGAGCCAGGGAGACGGTTTAGAGCTGTGGGGATGTAGACCCGCATCGCTCTCTCCCCAGCAAGACTTTAAAATGGATGTTTGTTTTTATTTTATTTATTTATTTCCCCCCCCCCTTTTTTCTCCCCAATTGTATCTGGCCAATTACCCCACTCTTCCGAGCCGTCCCAATCTCTGCTCCACCCCCTCTGCCGATCCGGGGAGGGCTGCAGACTATCACATGCCTCCTCCGATACATGTGGAGTCGCCAGCCGCTTCTTTTCACCTGACGGTGAGGAGTTTCGCCAGGGGGACGTAGCGCGTGGGAGGATCACGTTATTCCCCCCAGTTCCCTCCCCCCCACCCACCCACCCCGGGGCAAGCGCCCCGACCGACCAGAGGAGGCGCTAGTAGAGCGACCAGGACACATA
This sequence comes from Lampris incognitus, assembly GCF_029633865.1. Taxonomy (NCBI): domain Eukaryota; kingdom Metazoa; phylum Chordata; class Actinopteri; order Lampriformes; family Lampridae; genus Lampris; species Lampris incognitus. The sequence continues at coordinate 20,885,109 of NC_079222.1, forward strand.
ACCGCATCCGGCTTCCCACCTGCAGACATAGCCAATTGTGCTTGTAGGAAAGCCCGACCAAGCGGAGGTAACACGGGGATTCGAGCCGGCGCTCCCCGTGTTGGTAGGCAACGGAATAGACTGCCACGCCACCCGGATGCGCTGTTTTTTGTTTTTGTCTTTTAAGTGGGGTTTTAACTCTGGCGTTTTTAATGCCTTTGTTTTGATAAACAGGCTGTTGTTGTTGTTGTCTATCAACGCCCGTGTCTCTGCGCCAGGGGGCCCTGGCTGTGGCACAGATCTGACACAGTTAGGTTCGGAAATGATGACCCCCCCCCCCGACAACCCGTACTGGTGGCATAAAGCATATCCCATGCCGAGCATACTGTTAATATACCATGCTGGAAAACAGTATATCATGCAGAGTTAAGCAATTTCCATGTGCGCCGAACATCCCCCCGGTGCCAGCCACGGTGGACCACATAGCAAACAGAACGAGGGAGCTCGTACCGGATCATACGATTGGCTGAAAGCGGCCATGTTTTGGGGGAGAGATGAAGAGAAAGATAAGACAGATTTAATGCATCCAACTACTTGTTAAGGTACATATTTCTCCATTCAGATGCAGTCCTTTCACAACTTTGAATTCTGACATCGGTTGTCTCAAAGCTGTAACCAGCACGGGCGTCTGTGCTGGTTTCGGACGGACGCAGTTGTCATTTTCCCGCCCAGTGCCCATGTTGTTGAAACAACAAACAGACTTGCACCCATCCGAGCACCGAGGGGCGTGCTGGTCTCAAAATGAGGTGCGATCAGGCGCATTGCTGGCTTGAGGCAGCGGACAGCGACTGTGAGATTGACCGACAACGACTCAACAACGCACTACTTTATTGTTGTTTTGAGGGCACATTATCAGCACAGTCATACCGGCGGGTCTATCAACACAGGCAGGTGCACAACGCGCCAACTACCCGGGAAATCCACCATTACAGCAGCGATCCGCCAATACACCTGGCTTTTAAAGGGGATTTCAGATGACGCTCTGATTGGTTTAATTACGCCCAAAACACAACTGTGATTAATTAGGAGACTAAGTATAACCCCTTTGAAAAAAAAAAAGAAAAAAAAAGAAGCATATCCAAAGCTGCCTTGGTAATGATGGAGGTCTGGGTGTGCAAAGCGGGTTTATCTGTACATGAGAGTGCACGCACAGCATATACTACATACCTGCCCTTTCATGATACAAAGTGACTTGTTAGGAAAAATAGACCTGTTGATTTAAAACAAAGGGATATTTTGCCAGTGGTTTTGTACATATACAGTCAATACTGAAGAGCAGTGTAGTCAAATGAAGCGATAAAACCCTCGCTGCATACTATACTGATGGAGAAATCGGCATTGTACCGCTCACAGGGTCTTTCCCACGGCGCCTATACAAACCAGAAAGCACTGCATCCAGGCCTCGGTCATCGTCCATAAAATCCTCTGCTCTAGTGTTGTGGGCCTGTGCTCTTACTTCAAATTAGCAATATAAAATCAGAACATTGCATCCAAAAGGGAATATTGATTCTACTACTAGCAAAAGGAAATATTGGTTATTGGTTGTGGTTGCACAACTGTGGATAGTCTAATGTTTGCATAACCGTGACTCTTAACCTGGGTTCAAATTACAGGGGAGCTAAGGGGAGTTCAGTTGCCCTGAAAGACAGCTTTGAGAAATTTAGGGGGAGCTCTGCAATATCTTCCATTTTTGTGTCACAGATTATAGATTTCTATTTTTCTGAACATGGAAGTTTCTGAAATGAATAATGATAGTGAAATTATGCCAGGGGTTGTGTTTATTCACTCATTATATTGCAATTTCCATACACCTGTCTCCACTATAATAAACATAATGTTGTTTCTATTCCTGCTGTGGCCATCCATGCGTGGTGGTGCCTTCAAATCACTATGTTTACGCCGCCATTTGAATGTCTTTCTTCACTGAGCTGGCTAGCTAATGTAACCAGGTTAAAATTAATGTTTTTATTTTATTTTGTTTGAGTATGAAATATCACCAAATCCTGTCTGTGTGCTGTTATGTGTTTACATTTTATTTTATGTCATTATTTACTTTTGTGTTTTACAACGACCGTCATATACGTGTACTGTCGCTTTAAGAGAGAGATCTTATGGGTACACGGAAGACGGAACGCGGGAGAGGCCATTTTTGTTTTGTGGGAGGAGTCTCAAGCAGCAATCGAGCCGAGCCACACGTGTTTCTTACCGTGGGACAGTTTTGCTGGTTGAGGAGAACGTAACCTTGAGTATCCCTGTAAGAAGATACTGCAAGCTGTGGGATAAAATACTTGTTTATCCTTTCTTACATCGGAGTCCCGTGGACGGTTTCTCCTTCCAACGCACACGAGTCCGGGCAGTGGTTGAACTTCGACCCCCACGTCCGTAAGAAACACAGGGTTTGAATCCAAAATAAATGGCAAGGTGGGCCAAATAGAGTCCTGTGTGTCCCCGCTCCTCCCTTGATCATGATGATGATGATGAGAGACTGAGGGCCCCCCACAACACCTGGGGCCCCACACAACTAGAACACAACGCAGAGCTACTGATGAGAGTGACGGGCGTGCAGCAGGCTGACCAGCATAGAACAGCATAGGACTGCCCCCGTTACACTAACAAGTTGTCCTGTGGCCGCTTCGGATTTCAGATACGAATTAGGGAATTACTTGTTTGAGCTTGCTTGAGCTATGCGCCAATTCCCGACTGGGAGTTGAGGATGCCATCGTTTACCTGCTTAACCATGGATAAGCCAGCGAACGCTATGAAGGTCATGTTCTTTGACTCCTCCAGTGCCTTCAACATCATCCAGCCGGCTCTACTGGGTGAGATGCTGACAGCAATGCAGGTGGAGCCCCCCTTTGTGTCCTGGATTGTTGACTACCTTATTGGTAGACCAAAGTATGTGCACTTTCAACACTGCGTCAGACAGAGTGATCAGCAACACTGGCGCTCCACAGGGGACGGTCCTGTCTCCCTTCCTTTTCACCCTCTACACCACGGACTTCAACTACCACACAGAGTCCTGCCATCCTCAGAGGTTCTATGATGACCCTGCTATTGTCGATTGCATCAGCAAGGGCGAGGAGACTGAGTGCAGGGCTGTGGTGGGAAACTGTCACATGGTGTGAGCGGAACCATCTGCAGCTCAATGTGACTAAGACAAATGAGCTGGTTGTTGATCTGAGGAGGGACATGACACCAGTGACCCCTGTTTCCATCCGGTGGGGGGGGGGGTCAGAGTGGACACTGTGGAATATTACCAGTACATGGGGGTGTGTATAGACAATAAACTGGACTGGGCTAAGAACACTGATGCCCTCTACGAGAAGGCATTTTTGAGGAGGCTGAGGTCCTTAACATCTGCCAGACAATGCTTCAGCCAAACAGGCACAATAAACTGATCTGTAAGGCCGGTGGCGTTGTGGGTGTGGAGCTGGATTCTGGAAGCCGTTTCGGAGAGGAGGATGCTGTTGAAGTTATGTGCCATCATGGACAATGTCTCTCACCCACACCATGACCTGTTGGTCAGGCATAGGAGTACTTTTAGAGATAGACTAATTCTGCCGAAATACAGTACAGGGCATCACAGGAGGTCATTCCTGCCAGTGGCCATCAAACTTTACAACTCCTCCCTCAGAGTGTCAGACACTCTGAGGCAGTGGGCATTAGACTGGCCCTGTGACTTATTTTACCCTGTCAGGGGTTTGTTTGTGCTGTTTGTTTCATGCTGCAGTAACACAGTATAGATATGGTGTTATATGCTGGAGCACAGTGCACAAACTATGTTTATATATTTTATTCTTATTTATGTTTCTTATTTTATCTTCTATTTCTATGTATTTGTTTTTCTTATTTCTATGTATTTCTATTTCTTGTTATCTTGTATCTTGTTAGTTTTTTCTTTACTAGAGCGTAAGTGTCTGTAATCGGATCCAATGTCCCCTTGGGGATGAATAAAGTAATTCTGATCCTGACTCTGATGACCCACAATAATGGCGTCTTTTTATAGATTTGTTAAAGTTAAGCCTGGAAGATGTCCTGTTACACAATGGCAATATCCACCCTTCAGTACCCATTGGATATGCAGTATACTTGAAAGAAACCTACAGTAACATGGAAATGTTGTTGAAACACATACAGTACAACGATTACGACTGCAACACATGTGGTGATCTAAAAATATTGGAATGCACCTCTGATCATATAAAGTACTGTTGTTTCCTTTGTGAATGGGATAGCCATGCTAAAGAGTCACATTACATTAAAAAGAACTGGCCGCTCCATAAGCATTTCGTTCCAGGGCAGAAAGTGTGGCACATAAACCACCTGTCGATCCAACAAAGATATTTCTGCCTCCTCTTCATATAAAACTTGGATTGATGGAACAATTTTGTGAACGCAATGAACAAAGAAGGTGATGGATTTCGCTATTTGCGACAGATGTTTCCATGAATAACTGATGCCACGATTAAGGAAGTCATTTTTGTTGTTCCATTAGTCAGACAGGTCATCAGTGACAGGGAGGTAGCAGATCTGCTAGTGGCAGCCAGAGAAAATAGCATGGAAGGCATTTAAGGATGTTGTTGAGAATTTTCAACCGCAGAGCACCAAACTACACTGTGCTGCTTGACAACATGCTTAAAGCATACAGAACCATGAAGTGCAACATGTCGTTGAAAATTCCTTTTCTGCATTCACACTTGGACTTCTTCCCTGCTGATCTTGGTGCAGTCAGTGACAAACATGGTGAAAGGTTTCATCAGGACATTGCAACCATGGAAAAGAGGTAACAGGGCAGCTGGAATCCATCAATGCTGCCCAACTATTGGACACTGACACAAGAGGCACCAGATGCTGAGTACAAATGAAAATCAGCTGCAAAACATTTTAAGCTCAGCTGAACTAACACAATGTGTCAGCATCATTATGCAGTTAAACAAGTTAAATTCAATAACAGTTACGTAATGTTTTTTCCAAATTCCTATGTGATACAGCAAATCTGAAATTATTTCTGTGTTCACCTTGACATTGTCTATCATAATCTGTGTTTGTTTGGTTGTTTTTTTTCCATGAAGCAAAACAGAAAAAAAAAAAGTTGTCCAGTGAATATAGGCAATGTGTGGCATGTGTGCTATACACCTGCATCCTGTATGCTGGATATTGTGTGGTATTGATTGTCATTTTATTTAGGCCTGTGGTGTTTCAATTCTATTTTTGCAAGGTATTGAACAAAAGTGTGATGGGTACTGTAGTGACATTGCCCCCAGGATGTTTTACTATGCAGTAGGTGTTTGTGTGTTGTGTTGAGAGTGTGGCTGTTGTCGTGCTAGCCTATGTGTTGTGTAAGACCAACAGTGGAGACTGTGGGGGCATGCTCCGATATTGTCATGTGATGTAACCTAGGTCTGGTCTATTTAGAAGCATAGTGCAAGCTATGGGCCGATTCACTGTGTGAATGTATTTATGTATGTATGTATGTATTTATTTATTTATTTGCTTATTTATCTATTTATTTATCGTCATTGTTGCTCGAGTGATATAAAACATTGCAACAGTGAATTGTTTTATTTGTTTGTTTGTTTTTTTTGTCTCTTTGTGTTACTGACATGGTCAGGTTTTCTCTGCCTGAAGTAAAATGTTATAGACAGTATTAACTGTATTTACTAACAGTAGAATGTTTTTCGCAGTAACCCTGCAATTTATGTCCATGTATGTGCATGTATGTGATATGTGTAGTAGTGCCCTGGAAAACATGGCTCCCCTGAAAGCCACTGTGTAATTCCAACCCTCTACATAACCCATTTCTGTTCTATCTTAACTTGAATATTCATGAACACACATTAAAACTTAACCTCTGCCTTTCAGTTTGTTTTGTTTTTACAAGGGATACATATGATATAATCTGCAGCAATGGGCTTTCCACATGGGACAGGATAAGAAGAAGCTGTCACATGAAACTCAGCTGTGTTCCCAACACCTTGAACATTGTCTGAGCTAATACAAAGAATTAAGAATGGCCCAGCCACCTTTTAAACCAACTTTCCAAATATGAAAATAGTTTCCTTCTGCATTGCTGAGAGACAACACGGGAGAGGTGCTAACCCGGTGAAGCTCAACAGAGCCCACATGATGAGAGTGTTTTTAGACAATTGGCTGAGGCAGCCATAAACATAACAACATAAAGGACAGTCACCAAACTATGATTTTACAGGTTGGTGTCATTTTTACACCACTTGCAGATTATATTTTCCTTGGAAGTCATATCCATGAAAGAAACCAGGAAAAAAAAGAAGAAGAAGATGTCTTGCAGTGGCTCACATGAGTACTTTAACCATAATATAATGTTTGGGCCCAGAATTCTCTAACTCCCTATGACTACCTGTTATTTTCTTTCCTCTTCTTCTTCTTCTTTTTTTTTCTGAGATTTTAAAGGACCTGTCGTGGCAATTATTTAATTCCACTCTGACATTAAATGAGGAGTGAGACAAAACAATCTCTTACAGTATTGTCACACTTAATGTTTATCTTCATGAACAGACAATCAAGCCTAGATACTTAGGCATGTGCCCTAATCTCAGAGCCCACTGCCTTTATAACTCATGCTTATTGTAAACAAATCTAAGTTTGACCACAATGGTATGTACCTAGAGTTTCTCTCTATTCCTGGTTGGAAGAAGTAGCTCATCTTTATTGCTGGACTGTCATCTTGATGGATAACATAAATTGCTCAGAGAGTTCATAGGTCAGGTCCCTCCTCATCCCTACCCTCCAGCTCGTAATTCTCCAGGACCGTTCCTTCAGACTTTGTGACACTCAAGTGGGTTTCCCCTAAATTTCCTCTGCCATCAACCAACACTCAACCACAGGCCTTCACCAGTTCACACAGGAGAAGGCAGTTTATGAGCCCCGAACATCCATCCAGACAATGTAAACATAGTATAGCTGATATATGGTCAAATATTAAAAGTAAGCAAACATTATTTAAGATTTGCCCTCACAATACCCCCTTTTGATTACTTTTAATCAACAACAAATCGTCTGGTTAAACATCAAAGAAGACATGACAATGGGTATACATCTTGGGGAACATCTTGCCTCACACAAAATAACTGTGAGGCCTGTCTGCCAGTTGTAAGCCAACTGAAATGCACCAGATTTACATCAACACACTATAGTAAAATCAGCAGTCAGACAAGTCACAATTATCCCATGTCCTCTCAAGCCAAACATCTAATCCCACTCTTGACTAGAAACGAGTAAAAGACTTGAAAAGTTATCTACAGTAATTTGAGCGACAACATTGCAAATAAATAAATAAATACACACATGCATACATACATACATACATACATACATACATACATACATACATACATACATACATACATACATACATACATACATACATACATACATACATACATACATACATACATACATAAATAAATAACCCAGTGTTTACGTTTGGGGAAACACCTATGTGAATGCTCAAAATCCCTCTAAAAACACAACATAGTCCCCAGTAATATTAAGCAATGATTAAAATGATGAAACAATAAATGAGAGATATATTCATAACACACAGATTGGTTACATATTAAGTAAGGGTTAACATAAGGAACATTTAAATAAACTAATAACTCTAAATAAAAAGGAAGGATTTTGGGGAACTACACTATCAAATGAAGTCACTGCAGGTGCTTGCTAAAATCCTTATCATCATCATCATCATCATCATATGGTGAAACCCTGGTATCTGGATAAGATTTAACTTGTATGGCATTAAGTAGTCTTAATGCCATATTTGCGGATCAACCCAATCATGTACATAATGATGAAAACAATAACGAGAAGCGGGATAATACCCACAATTAGAGTACAAATGAATGATGCACCCACATATTCCAAGGGGCCAAACACTTCAGAAAAGGGATCCCACCCATGAACAGTATGCAAATATTTTACCCCTTGTTCGATATCATGTTTCAATTCTGATAGTTCAACATCGTTGCTAGTAATATATGCACATCATTCAATGGATTTCACTTTACATACACCACCCTGTGAGGCTAACAGAAGATCCAATGCCACCCTATTTTCAGTTGCTACGCGTCCAACATCATCTAAGCGTCTCGCTGTGGCTGTGACGGTGGCTGTAGAGATGTTAATGTGACATTCTAACACAGTAGAGAGTGACTTGATCTCATCCGAGGCTGCATATATACCCTACGAGGGTATCAATATGCCAAATGTGCACTGAGCAGTTGATAGCTTTGCGATTGAGTAATGACAATTCTGATGCAGATGCCTGTCTGGTTAAGGGCACCAAAAATGCAAAGTAAAACCAATTGTGGGTTTCTCTCAGGTCAGATCACCACAAATCAGATAGACCTTTTCAGGCAGTGCAGGTTGCTTACTGAATGTTATCTTTACTGTCCTATTACAGAGAGTGGTTTCTGTGGTAATTTCATAACTGGGGTCCTGTACACACAAAGAAACGTCAGGCAGGACATGCATATGCAGAGTAGGCCAAGTAAATGAACAGCTGGGAGTCAAACACTTAGTAGAGAATATAGGCCTAGAGCAATTATATACAGTAAAACCTAAAAATGCCAGCTGCATTTGCAATTTCCATGGGGCTGAACACACCCCAGCTACAAAATGATAGGTGTGATCAGATTCACTCATAGGCTTACATTCTATATCGCTACTGCAGTTAGCAGGCACGGCCAGAAACTCTACACGATATTGAAGCATTGCATTTATTGTCGTTTTAAATTTAGATACCTTCCACAGTACTGGTTCAACTCACACGGCATGTAAACTTTATTGAATTTAAACAAGGCAAAAAAAAAAATAAAGATTATGTCTACCTCACTATTGGGTAGATCATAATGAATAAGCCCTGAGACATAACAGACCGAGAAGGTGTCAAATAGCTCAATATTAAATACTTTTAAGTCTGCTGCAGACAACGGTACTGGAACTACCATAGGGGACTGAGATGACATAGGTAATTGTTGGCAAATCCAACAATTAGTAAAGTTACGAGAGGTGGCCCATGCTTTCATCACAGTTATAGTCAGATTTCCCCTATGGGTATCAAAGTGCCGTAAATGCATTAGAAGGGTTTCAAAAGTCTGAGTGGCTGCTGTGGAGTTAGCAATATCTTTACATATCTGTGATTGATGCCCCGGTGGCAAATCTGCAGCTACATGGCATGTGGATTTTTCGTCTTTATGGCACCAGACGGCAGACTGTTTCAAGCCCTCAGCTGTAGCTTGGTCTGTAACTAGCATTTCATAGTATCCTGTTCCACATGTAGTAACCCGATTGTGATTGCCATTTATCCATAATCAATAAACTTTGTCTGGCTGACCAGGGTGAGCAGTAGGGTTAATGGTTAGTAAACAGCTGTCTCTATCACACGTATCTCTCCTGCACAAAAATACTTTAAACTCCTGTCATCTACATGTCTGGTAATTTGGCTATGGTGGGGGCAAAGGGTAGTAGATGAGAATTCAACGGTTGTTGTTGCAGCATTGTTATCTTGTAGAGGATGAAAAACCCATTAATTGGGACCGAAAATCACAATAGTCAATATTGCAAGCCAATACATCAGTTCGCTGAGACTAAATCCATTCTCCTAAAACAATGTCAGGACCTGCTTTCAGGTACTGGCTTCATCGCTACAAGGAACCTCAACTTGTTATCAGGCTCCATTAGATAAAGAATGCCTGTCCCTATAGCGCAGCAACAGTTGGCTCTCGGTAGGTTTTTAAATCTCAGCGAGAGCTGGCCACGCCTACTTCTCTTCCTCGTTTGTGAGCGGAGCGGGTCTCGAGTGGTGGCACCTTTTTGCAGTTGTTGGCATGTATCCAGCTGACTCTGCTGCGTTGCTAAGGGACCACCGAAGACACACGTCTGTTAGCATACCGCTTCTTTTCTTCAACAACCCATATCACACCCCTTCTCCCCTCTTACAGTCACTTACATCCTATCTTGTCCTCTAGCCCCCCCTACTGTCCTCCAACTGCATCAACTCAAGACGTCACACTCTCCCCTCCACTTTCATCGCTACAGGCGTGGTCAAAAGCATTTGGTAGGACCCGCCCACGGGGCTTCTCCTATGTTTTCTCTTTAGGTCCTATATCAGCACCCATTCTCCTGGCTTTAGGTTGTGCAGCTGACTCTCTGCTGGCTGTGGAAGTGCTGATCTCACCTACATGTGAGTGGAGCTCAGCATTTTGTTTAACTGTACACAGTAATTAAGCATTACATCATCCATGAGGTCTGAGCTGAGGACCCACTTTTGCGGGGGAAGAGCTATTCCAGTGTTAATTGGTTTGCCTGTGATGATTTCAAAAGGCGACAGACCTGATGCAGCCCTCCATCTTGCCCTCATGGGCGTTATTATTTTTCCCACCTGGATTCCGGGAAGACCCGCCCCTACTCTATCTCTGATTGGCGAACCCTATGCCTAACTCCACCCTAACCCTAACCTCAACCAACCTAACCAACGGAGGCAACGAGTACTAGCCAATCAGAGGCAGAGTTCCCGGAATGCGGGTGGGGAAAAAACAAGCCCCTCATGGCCATCAGCACTACCGGTAGTGCTTTTATCCATGTGAGTCCTGTCTTATCACAACATTTGAGCAGTTTATTTTTAATCGTCCCTTTTTTTCTCTCTCAACTACGCCACCACTTTGTGGATGATAAGCATAATATTGCCTCAGATTAATACCCCAAAATATTGAAAGTTGTTTAATACCAACCATCCATCCATCCATCCATCCATCCACTATCCAAACCGCTTATCCTGCTGTCAGGGTTGTGGGGTCGCAGGTGTTTAATATCCAAAGGAATTGAATCAAGTGCAACTGGACTTGGTATATATCCGTGAAGACGTTTCGCCTCTCATCCAAGAGGCTTCCTCAGTTCGTGCCTTTCTGACTAGACCAAGCTAGTCTGATGAAGCGTCTTGGATGATAGGTGAACCGTCTTCACGGATATATACCAAGTCCAGTTGCACTCGATTCAATTCCTTTGGATAACCACGACCTGGATGAATGAGAACATTCACAGACCGGTGTTTAATAGCACTATTTACAAAATGCATCCCGTTATCACTTCCGATCTTCTGTGGTATTCCCCATCTGGGAATAATCTCTCTTAATGGCACCTTTGCTACTGTGGAGGCATCTGCCTTTCTTGCAGGGAAAACCTCAACTCAGAAAACATATCAACAATCACAAGGAAATATGCATTTCTCTAACAAGGTGCTAGTTCAATGAAATCCATCTTTAAGTGATCAAACGGTTTGTTGGCTTGAGACTTGTGTGATTTGCCGTCTTGTGGCATTATTTTTCAAACAAATTAAATATTTTGAAGAAACATTTTTGGGGATCATTTGTGAAGCCTCTCGTAAACCAGTGTTTGTTTTCTGCGTCACCCCCCCCCTTTGACACATGGTCCTTACATTGTGCAATTTTACATAAAAAGGAAACAAACACTTGGGTAGGCAAGGACGTATGCCCTCAGACTACTATATGTGATTTAAAAATGTGCACTTAGCCTTTTTTCCCTTTTTTCCTTTCTGTCTCTTTCTAGCTTATCAACACAGGCATCACAACACAGACATCATAAAACCTTCTTTTCCGTCCTCAGTTTGTGTGAATGGTCTGTCTGGGTCAGGCAGTCCTAAAGCAGGCATGGTAGTCGAAATCTGTTTCAGTTGAGCGAGAGCTGTGACAGCAGCCTCCGTCTACGTCATATTGTCGGTTGGCTTCAGTCCATGGCCATGTGTAATAGATAATGGTGGAGCCTCCAGGGATGCACAGCCACAAATCCACTGTGTACAGTGGCCTGCCATCCCTAAAAATGACATCAACTGCCTCTTAGTGAAAGGTTTACAAATTTTGAGGATAGCTTTCACTCATTTTGAGCTCAATGGTTTCCTTATTTATTTATTTATTTATTTATTTATTAGATATCTTGTGCCCTAGAAAGTTGACTTTTTTTCCGTAGACAAATTGCAATTTACTCTGACTGGCCTCGTGGCCCTGCTGTGCCAGATGTTTTAGCAATGCAATTGTACCAATCTCACAAGCTTGTTTTGTTGATGAACAGATCGTCAAATCATTTTGTATATACTGTGCTGTACATTGTACATATACTGGTACACTCTGTCATGTCCATCTATGTCAGGCATGTAATAAGTAACCTGCTAACATCTGTTTCAGCATCTCTAAAACATTATCTGCACCATTGCACCTTATCACCTCTTATTTTGACTGTATATAGTTAATCCTTGTGTATATATCTGAAGATTGTTGTGTTGTGTTGTTATTCTATGTAACGTACCCTGAGATAGCCACAAACCGGAGTCAATTCCATGTTCGTGCAAACCTACATGGACAATAAACATGATTCTGATTCTGATTCTGATCATCAGCACATTGTAACTGCACGCTCCCTGTTGGAAGACCTAAACTCTCCAGACTCGATTGATTGATTGATTAATTGATTCTTTATGTATACATGGAAACTTATTAAAATATACAATATATAATTGGCAACAAAATGTGAAGGAGAATTGCCTAGAAGCCCTCAAGCAGCGTGAGAAGAGGCATTCTCCAGGCAGCATACTACAGGAAACATGTATGCATCTATCAATAATTGCAGACATAGCAAAAGACGAACACACAGTTCAGCACAGCACCTGACAAAATGCATCCCATAAACACCCATGGTACAGCAGTACAATGAATGAGTCAAAGTCATAAGACAAACATCCACATCAAGGACGCTCATTAATGATACATGTACGCAAACACAAACACTGTCATTAACAGACTAAGAATATACACTCGTGTATATTAGAATTTTCACAAGACAAGAAAGCTAAAAAAGAAAGTAAACACATATATGAATATAACTTTGTTAAAAGAAACACTCAACGGTAGGGAAAGTGCTCAACAAATAAGGACACTTCAAATCTCTGTCTAACATATTTTCAGAGCAATATTTGGACAAGAGGAAAGAGTGTTTCTTTCTCCCTCCCCCCCTGTAAGCGTCTTCCGTGACAACTGTCATTGAGGGGGTATACAATTATCGCACTGCACACCTGATGCTCCTATAGTGTTAATATATATTTTCCACTCAATTTTGGGGGAATTTGAAACTCATTTTGTTTCATTACTGCAACTTCAGCTCTGGAGTAAAATAAAACTTTTTTTCCCTACCACTTTTAAAATCATTTCGAATAAAATCTACTCTTTTTTATTTTTGTTTTAGGTTGAATGCATCTTGGTTGTCGTGTGTGTGTGTGTGTGTGTGTGTGTGTGTGTGTGTGTGTGTGTGTGTGTGTGTGTGTGTGTGTGTGTGTGTGTGTGTGTGTGTGTGTGTGTGTGCAATGTAGAGGTGCATTCACCAGACTCAGGAATCTGCTCTGTCCCCGCTACCAGTCACGCTTCATTTTCAGTGTACACACCACGTGTGGGTCCAGTGGATCCCGTCTCTTTCTTGGTTTGGTACAATCTTTTGACCAGTATCTCAAGGGCCTGCATTGTGGGTTGCTCTGCTCGGAGCTTGGCTTCTGCTCCGAGGGGGACCACCGCGCCCTCTGTCTCTGTTGGGGCTCTGCTGAGTCTGGAAATATGCCAGCTGCCCCTTTTGAAGCTTGTCTGTCAACCGAGCTTTGGCGCTTTGTGCTTTTATCTCTGAGAGTTTCATATTCTTTTCAAAATGGATGGCCTGTTCTTGAATGGCAGCCAAACGTCCTCTGTCCCAGCCTGCACAATGTTTGTATATCTGGCGGCTGATTTCTTCCTCCATGCTGTCAGTAAACAGTTTTTGAACTGCTATTCATAGTAGGGGGAGTCATTTTATCCATTCGATGGTGCTACACCGCTGTTTTCTCTGAAAACTTCTGAAAACTGAAATCTGACTAAACGGTCAGCCTTTATTATCCCTCATCTCATGGTGGCCAGCAATTTGTCTCTCATTCTGCCACATAGTTCCTCTCCATGGCACTGAAAATTCACATTGTCTGCCCAGTTATAACGGTAAGTTTCATCCTCGGCTGTACCCACCTGGTGTGGAGGCGGGGCGGTTTCTTGGCTCCACGTGATGGACTCAGCCAGCTGTTCTTGCGCCTTTTGATATAGATGGACTGCCTGCTGTTGATCTGCAAAAAAAATAAATAAAAAAAAGCTGTATCACACAATTCCTTTCCCCAAAATCTCACAAACAGTCCTTTCTTACCCCGGGAATTGATTATGAACTGTCCTCAGTGGAGGTACAGTTTCTGGGTCTTAGGTGATTTTTCCGCCCCCTCATTAGACTGGCCAGCCAGATTTATTCCAAGCAGAGAGTGGGTCAAAGAAGAATATTAGTTAGGCATCCCGGATGAGCCCCCAAATTGTCATGGCAATTATCTTATTCCACTCTGACAATAAATGAGGAGCGACTCCGAGACATCAAACGTGTAATGAGGGTGAACTGGGAACGTCTGGCGGAGGCCCCCTGTCCGTGAGGTCTTCAACTCCCACCTCCGGGAGCAGTTCTCATGTATCCCGAGGGAGGCTGGGGACATGGAGTCTGAGTGGGCCATGTTCAAAGCCACTATTTTAGATGCAGCAGGCACGAACTGTGGTCAAAAGATCAGTGGTGCCTTTCTAGGCGGCAACCCAAGAATCCGCTGGTGGACACCGGTGGTGAGGGAAGCCGTCAGGCTGAAGGAGTTGGTTTGTCCAGGGATCTCCTGAAGCAGCAGACAGGTACCAGGAGGCCAGATGGGCTGCTGCTTCGGCGGTCGCGGAAGCAAAAACTCGGGTGTGGGAGGAGTTCTGCGAGGCTATGGAGAAGGACTTTCAGTTCGCCTCAAGGAAGTTCTGGCAAACCATCTGGCGACTCAGGAAGGGGAAGCAGGGCTTGACTCAGGCTGTGTTCAGCCGGTGAGAGGAACTGGTGACCCGGACTGGTGATGTTGTCGAGTAGTGGAAAGAACACTTTGTGGAGCTCCTTAACCGGACTAACACATCGTTAGTGGAGGAGGTAGAGTCTGTAGACTCAGGGGAAGCCCTACCCATATCACTGGCAGAGGTATCTGAGGTAGTTAAAAAGCTTCTTGGTGACAAGGTGCCGGGTGTAGATGAGATTCACCCTGAGATGCTGAAGGCTCTGGACATTGTTGGGCTGTCTTGGTTGACACGCCTCTTCAGTGTTGCGTGGAGGTCAGGGACAGTACCTGTGGAGTGGCAGACTTGGGTGGTGGTTCCCATATTTAAAAAGGGGGACCGGAGGGTGTGCTCCAATTATCGGGGTATCACATTGCTCAGCCTCCCTGAGAAAGTCTACTGTAGGGTGCTCGATAGGAGGCTCTGACCGATTGTCGAACCTCAAAACCAGGAGGAACAGTACGGATTCCATCCTGGCCGTGGAACAACGGACCAACTCTTTACCTTTGCAGAAGTGTTGAGGGGACATGGGAGTTTGACCAGCCAGTCTACATGTGTTTTGTGGACTTGGAGACGGCTTACGACCGTGTACCACAGGGCACTCTGTGGGGGTACTGCGGGAGTATGGGGTACCGAGGCAGTTGCTACAAGCCATCCGGTCCTTGTATAATCAAAGTGAGAGCTGTACCCGCATTCTTGGCACAAAGTCAAACACGTTTTCGGTGGGTGTCAAACTCCACCAAGGTTGTCCCTTGTCTCCGATTCTGTTTGTGATATTCGTGGGCAGGGTCTCAAGGCACAGGCAAGGTGAGGAGTGTGTCCGTTTTTGGAACCTCAGAATTGCATCTCTGCTTTTCGCAGATGATGTGGTTTTGTTGGCTTCATCAGAACGCGACCTCCAGCACGCACTGGAGTGGTTTGCAGCTGAGTGTGAAATGACTACGATGGGAGTTAGCACCTCCAAGTCTGAGGCCATGGTGTCTTACTCCCTTCGACTTGGGGATGAATTGTTTCTCTCAAGTGAAGGAGTTCAAGTATCTCAGGGTCTTGTTCACGAGTGAGGGTAGGATGGAGCGGGAGATTGACAGGTGGATTGGTACAGCATCAGCAGTAATGGGGACGTTGTACCAGACTGTTGTGGCGAAGAAGGAGCTGAGCTGGGAGGCAAAGATCTCAATTTACCAGCCAATCTTCATTCCAATCCTCACCTATGGTCATGAGCTTTGGGTAGTGACCAAAAGGGTGAGAACACGGATACAAGCAGCTGAAATGAGTTTCCTCCGTAGGGTGTCTGGGCTCAGCCTTAGCAATAGGGTGAGGAGCTCGGACATCTGGAGGGAGCTTGGAGTAGAGCCACTGCTCCTTCACATTGAAAGGAGTCAGTTGAGGTGGTTCGGGCATCGGATTAGGATGCCTCCTGGGCGCCTTTCTTTGGAGGTTTGCAGGGCATGGCCAACTGGGAGGAGACCCATAATGTACTGGAGGGACTACATGTCAAATCTTGCCTGGGAATGCCTTGGGATCCCCCAGGAGGAGCCGGAGGGCGTTGCTGCGGAGAGGAACATCTGGAGTGCCCTACTTAGCTTGCTGCCACCGCAACCCAACCCCGGAAAAGCAGCTGAAGATGAGATGTGATGAGATAATGAGTAACATCCAGGAGGCCGATAGAGTATCACAATTTGGACTGAGCCGAGTCTATTCATGGCTGAGGGAGATGGATGAAGAACAAGAGCCTCAAAAGACCGGAATTTAGATTCAAGTCTAGAAGCCAGATTGAAAATAGATTTATATATTAAGTCAACACCCCCACCTTGTTTATTTGTCTGAGGCACATGGGCATAAGTATAGTCAGGTGGGAAAAGCTTAATTTAAGGGAAGGAAAACACTTGGTTTCAGCCATATTTCACATAACCCAATCATATCGAAACTATGTTCAAAAATCAGATCATTTATTAGTAAGGCTTTGGTAGACAGTGATCTGGTATTTATGAAACCAGATTTAAGCATCTTGTGGAAGTGATCAGTAGTAGGCAGAACTTTAGAGCTACCAATAGGTGAAAGATTAGTTGGAATTAGACACCTTATTGACAGTTTTGGCAACCAACGTTTTGGACGATATGTGGTCACATTCTTGATAATATTAGCTGTTTAGTTCTGTAGATTATTAGGTACTTTGCTGCACATTTCACCCCTACCAGTAGTATGAATAATTACTCGATTATTGTGATTCAAACATTTAGGAGAGGAGAGTTTGGGAGCAATACAGCAGGGTAGGGAGACAGTCTCAGTGTTATAGACCAAGCTGTCAGTCTGATATTCTACACTATGAGGCATTTCCTGACTAATCAGCGAATTCAGGGGGACAGTCCGGGAACCGCCACGCCCGGGACGCGAACCCGAGTCTACCACACCACGGGCGACTACGTTAACCATTCGACTAAAGGGTCCGACCCGTTAGCCAAGGGCTAACGTGTCTACTTATTCGTGCACGCTACACTACCCCCCTCCTGCAGGAAGCGCGTCCCCGTGCTTCAGCATGTCGGGTCCCTATGCCGTCACGCCTCTGTGTGCACTCGCTTTTGATGGCCTCACAGTCTCAGCATCCCACTTCTGACACCAATGCAGTGATTTCGGGGGGCAGCCCGGGAACCGCCGCGCCCAGGACATGAACCCGAGTCTACCACTACGTCAACCAGTCGACTAAAGGGTCCGACCCATTAGCCAAGGGCTAACATGTTTACTTATTCAAGCACACTACAATATCAATTAAACTACTTGACTCCACATCCATACTAGATTTAAACCTAGCAGGCTCTCAAATCACCTGCAACCTGCTGAATGATAAGTCCATAGTGTCAAACTAAATGTAAATAGCTATCTATATTGCTAGACAAAAGAGTGGCACCTCCCCAGTAGGGTGAATGTCGTCCGCTTTCAGCAGGTAAGGGTGGTCCCAGAAAGAAGGCCAGTTATCAACCAAGCCGAATCCCTGCTCATTATAGTAATGAGCCAGCCAGTACTTTATTGAGGTGAGCCTACTGTACATCTCATCATTACCCATCACAGGTAAGGGACCAGAGACAATTAATCGATGCTGACACATCTTTCTGGCAAACTCAAGCATTCTGACTAGGCTGGCTTTTGTGATCTCTGATTGCTTCATCCTAGCACAGTTGGTCCCAACATGAATAACAATGTTGCTGAAAGTAGTGGTGCTGTGTGCCTGGGTTCCCTGACTCTCCCTCCGTGATATATCCTTCATTTCTCCTCTGCACATGTCCAAACCATCTCAATTTTGCCTTTCTTGCTTTGTTTCCAAACCGTCCAACCTGACCACTCCCTCTAATTTAGTCATTCCTAATCCTGTCCATTTTGCCACTCCCAACAAATAGTTGTGTTGTCATTAAGGACACTAATGTTTATTTTATACTGAGGCAATTACATGGGAATTATCTGTGTTTGCTGTTGGTGTGAATGGGCTAACCTTTGTCATACATACTGTGCCTTTGATCATGGTCATAACTAGGATTTTACTCAGGTCTGACACTGATCAGCTTTGGTATAAAAGGGGGACACAGGTTCACTCTACCCAGTAATAGTTACCATGGTGGCCCGGTGGTTAGTGCTGGTGCCTCAGAGGAAAAAATGTCCTGGGTTCAATCCCCGGGGTTGTCCAACCTTGGAGGGGGCGGTGGCCTTCCCAAGTCATCCTCTGTATGGTGTTTGCATGTACTCCCCGTGTCTGTAGTGGGTTTTCTCTGGGTGCCCCGGTTTCCCCTCACATAAAAAAACAAAACAAAAAAAAAAAACCAAAAACATGCATGTATGCAAGTTAGGACTCCTGTCTGTGCCCCTGACCAAGGCAATGAGAAAAGAACTGGGGTTGGTCACTGGGTGCAACATGAAGGCAGCAGCCTACTGCTCCTAGCTACACAAATCAACCAACGTTTGAATTGAATAGAATTTTGAGTCAAGGGACCTCGTTGGTTACAATCAAAGGCACAATTGCATGACTGCAACGACTTCTAGCCCTCTTATCTACAATTTCCTTTCTTCTTGATTGCAAAGATGCTTGAACATAATTGTAGACCATAAGCTGTTGCATTACGTTTTTTTTAAAGGAGACTAAAAAATAAATAAATAAATAAAAAATAGAAATCCTTTACAGCTGGGATTGCCTGACCAAACATCAGCTCGTTCACAGTGGCCACCATATTTTGTGTCTAAAAGGGAAATAAAGCATCCTTTCTAAAGGACCCAGCAGCAAACAGTGCCACTTTGTAGCAAATAGGTAGTGGTATTCTCCTAGACCTCCTGACTGTTGGTGTGTTTAATAGCCTTAAGCTAAAACATTTCATTTTGTTCTTTTCCTTTCATACTTCTTCAATTTCATATTTCAATTCTGGGATTTTACTATAACATCTTTCTTGCAGCTATGACTCTATCATCTACCCTCTCATCCTGTACATTCCAACAATCTATTGCAACTCGTATGCCACCCCCCAAAATAAATAAATAAATAAATAAATAAACAACAATAATAATAATTTCCCCCCTGACATTGTCCATTACCCTCCCTCAGTTATCAAGTTACAGGTACTTGCCAAAATAAGGCTAACAGCTGAGTAAATCATTCATGTATATTGAAACTGGGGGCTTTCACCTACTAGTTGTGTTCCAAACGATAATTTAACACTTCACTGCAAATCATGCCTGTGGCCATGCTGGGCAGACCAGGTTTAGCTTTGTATGGACATTTTCATGATGTACATAATATATATATATATATATATATATATATATATATATATATATATATATATATATATATATATATATATATATATATATATATATATAGTAGGGGCAACCACATACTTCTAAAGTGTTATTCCTGCTCAGTCGAGAGGCAAACACAAGCAAATCTGAATTATCAGTCTTCCACCAATCAAACGGGGGACTGGTAACTTCAAGTAGAATAGTCTGCCAAGAATTTGAAACCATGGCCATTACATAAATCCCTTTGTTAAAAAGGACATCCCTTTGTTGACAACATGTCAACTATGCACAATCAGAGCAATTAATCAACCAGCAGAAACACAAACTATCAGTAACACTTTTTGAATCTCAAGATATTGCAGGTAAAACATTCTTTTATTATCATCCATGTGGACTTTCCTGTATGCAGTTACTCTCAGGCTTTGTTTATTTGCATTCTATCACATGTCAAACTGCAACATTGTTAATCTATATAAAGCAGAAAACTAAGTACATTTTTTAATTGATTGTCATTTTTTTCTGTGTTTGGTCTGTAGAATTACATGCATAAGTGGTATTTCTTCATTATGTTTTAAGTATGTGCTGAATGAACCCTAGCATTAGCCTTGGCAATTACTGGAAACATATCTGCATATACAGCATTTTCTTTTTCTTTCTTTCTTTTTCAATATTTCATACTCACTTGTTAGGCAAATTGCTATTTGTTTGATCAAAATACTGATGTATGCACAAAGATGATTAATAACCCCATTATTTATTCTCATTCATGGTCATTTTCATGATTAAATAACCATGCATGAAACAGAGTTTATTGCTTTGCAATGTATGGTTATATGAAATCAATTTAATTGGATTTTCTGAATATCTGACCTTTAATTGATCTAATCAGACAGACAATCTATGTCAGTTCCTACTCAGAGCGGCTATTAGCTCTAAAATCCATTCTGATAATTGTGGTTGCTGAACTTTAAGACTGTACTAGATTGGCAACCCCTTATCGGTGCTAATTGTCGGCAAACGTGCACTAATTTGTACTTCTTTTAGAAGAACATAAAACAGAGCATATTTGCCTGATGAAGACCTATTGAAGTCAAAACGATGTTTGAGAAATTTGTTTGCAAGTGAAGTTAGCGGGGACTTTTTTGTTTTATTCTCCCACAATATAAAATCAATAAATAATGTTCTTTCATACAAACACTGTGACTTACTGAAAAAGAAAACAATGCAGCTCACATGGTTGAATGCTCTGAACACGAATATAACTGTTATAATAATGCATCAATACCTCCAGCATGCAGCTGCACCATAACACCTGTTAATACAATCTACCCATATGCATCTGTTCGGTAAAATAATCTTCCGCTATTGTGCCCCTCCATAGTTAATTCAATGATAGACTCATTTGTAATTAAAAATAAAGCAATTAAGATAAGCAATTAAGATGTCTCCTGACAAAACTCATCCTTTATTGCGCCATTATTCTTGTTCTTTTCATTTTTCTTGTCAAAAGATTTTGCATGGAATTCACATCAATAAAGTCCAACAGTTCTGGATCAGATGGCATTTGACATGTGACATATATTTATCACAAAACTGTGCAACCTTTGCATCCACATTCACATTCTACAGTTAAGTGATAATCAAGTTCTACATCAAATCAAAGCACATATACATTTATGTAAGTCATCACTTCATCCATGTGATTAACTTAATAAACTTGAAAGTCTTTTCAGCCTCGTGAGACGGATGATATACCACCCCACAACCTAACCCACTGGCTGGGTAGAAGCCCCACATGTCCTCTGCCTTCAGAAATCGCAAATTGCATCCCGAGAAATCTATGTTAGTCTTTCCTAAGAACCAAACATTCTGCATTTGATTTAATCCGAACAAATAAATAAATAAATCTGATAAACACATGCAAAACAATGAGCTTTGTTGGTCTACATTAAGTCGAAGATAGAAGGAGTGCTTTTTTATTTTGGACAATATAAGGGTCCAAATAATAGGAAAAAAAGAGAGAGAGAGAGAGAGAGAGAGAGAGAGAGAGAGAGAGAGAGAGAGAGAGAGAGAGAGAGAGAGAGAGAGAGAGAGAGAGAGAGAGAGAGAGAGAGAGAGAGAGAGAGAGATAGGATTTGAGAAACATGAGCAGTCAGAGGCCGTGGTATTAGCTGGCCCGGCCTTAGTCCAAACCTAGCACTGCAATCAGAACTAAATGTGTTCACTTTGTGGCACTCACTCTTTGAGGGAGTGGATTAGGTACATAAAAAGAAAACAACTTGAAAAAGATGACTAACAGTTGAGCCTGAAGGATGAGCCTTGACAGCTAGGGTACTCTCTGTTGAAGTCAAATGCCCTGCATTTGCAGTTGCTTCCACCACCAATTTAGTCAGTTTGTGGTCAGATAGTATGGCAGAATAGACAAAGGCAGTCACTGAAGCATCTAAGACCACAAGCCAGTGGCTCTTGCAGAAAAGATAATCAAGAAAGTCAAGCCTAGAGTAAAGGTATGTGATGTAGCTCATGTGGGTACTCATACACCAAGCATAGCTCATCACATAATAGGGTGCAAGCTTACTGTTTGCTGATACAGTTAGGTTTCTAAACTTCTCAACATCTAAGCTGAATTAAACTGAATAATATGGGGATTTTTCTTTTTTTTTGACAAAGCCTACCATATTTTATCTCAGAGTGTAACCTGTTATTTGTCTCGCCATATTGAAATATGGTAAGCTCAAAGCACAGCCACATGTCTTCAAGAGTAAGTCAGCACTTATTTAGCCTGTCCCCACATACTCATATTTTGAAAAAAGACAAAGGAAAGGGTTGTAGGGCGTTCGGGAGGCGTGGCGGTCTATTCCGTTGCCTACCAACACAGGGATCGGCAGTTTGAATCCCCGTGCTACGTCCCTACAGACACAATTGCCCATGTCTGCGGGTGGGAAGCCAGATGTGGGTATGTGTCCTGGTCGCCGCACTAGCGCCTCCTCTGGTCAGTCTGGGGCAGGGCGCCTGTTTGGGGGGGGGGGGGGTGACTGGGGAATAAAGTAATCCTCCTACATGCTATGTCCCCCTAGTGAAACTCCTCACTATCAGGTGAAAAGAAGCGTCTGGCAGCTCCACATGTATTGGAGGAGCCATGTGGTAGTCTGCAGCCCTCCCCGGATCGGGAGAGGGGGTGGAGCAGCGACCAGGACGGCTTGGAAGATGGGGCAATTGGTAATTAGTCGGATACAATTGGGGAGAGAAAAAGGTGGGGGGGGGGGTTAAAAAAATAAAAAAATAACAAAAGGAAAAGGTTTGTAGATGAAGAGGGTGGTGATGATGATGGTGGTGGTGGTGGTGGTGTGTGTGTGTGTTTGTGGGGGAGCTGAAGGTGGCAGTGTTGTAGTAGCACATCTCGCCCCAGCTTCTCACAATGTGGCATATTTCCTTTCCACTTGTCTCATATTTTTTATTTTTTTTTGGATCTAATGTGCAAGACCCCACGTATATCACCCACAGACCCCCACACAATGTCCCATTCTGTCCACCCTTGGCCCATCTCAGACAAGTTTTTTGAAGTTGTGGCAAAAATCATTTGTCACGAATGATGGCCGGCTGTCCTGTTGTTCAGTGTGACAGGGTCAAGGACAGCTGAGAGAGTGCCGAGCCATGCAGTCATAGGCTCAGATGAAGTTCTCACAGTGTCAGAAAATATGGGTCATGATCATGAAGTGTGCAGGTGATACTACAATAAAAACATGAAGGCAAGTCAAGCCAATTTTATTTGCATAGCCCATTATCACAAATTACACGTTTGCCTCATTGGGCTTTACAGCAACATCCTGTCCTTTAGACCCTCGCATTGGATAAGGAACAACTCCCTAAAAAAAACCCTTTAACATTTAGGAAGAAACCTCAGGGAGAGCAACAGAGGAGGGCTCTCTCCCCCAAGACTGACAGACATGTAATGGATGTTGTGTGTACACAATTGACATAAGACAACATTAAAAGCTGATAACAGATAACAGCATTATAATGGCATTATAAGACATAAGCCATGAGCCATGTGACCACCATCACGAAGTACACCTGACAGGAGGACAGACTACACATGCACACAAGGGAGACTCATATCACACCATTCACCTACACGGGAGAAGAGACAAGAAAACCAGTCATACTTTGGAGTGAGAGAAAAGTTTAACATTAAAACAGGACATGGATTTATAAGATATATTGTGGTGTACTTAAGTATATAATTCACTATAGCTTGCTGTTTGTATTAAGTTGACATTCTCACTTTAAGGGCTCGTGTTGTGGCTATTGTGGCGCAGCACCATGTGGTTGGGTGAGGTGGTGTATATAAGGAAATAAGAGAGACATTGTTTGTCCCTGTTTACCCCCAACTTTCACACTGATGACCCCAACATTTGTCTGCTGGATGTTTCTATAGCCAGATCTTCACGAATGAACATGGCGGCTAATGCAGTTAAGCTGTTCAAGCTTAACTTAAGTAAGCAAGCTACCAGAGTTTTGGGATTCATCAGCCTCAGCTTGGTTCGCCCAGACAGAATCGCAGGTCACGTTTTGGGAAATCACCGCGGAGGCCATAAAATACAGGATAAATACGAGACACTCAAGGCCCACCTGTTGAAAATGTTCGAACTTTCTGATGCTGAGCAGGCCAGCTGGCTCATCTCTCTACAAGGCCTTGGTGACCTTTGGTGTGGCGTTGCGCCTGAGAGCGCTGGAACTCCATGCTGGTGGCAGCCCAGTCTCTCACACCTTTTTTTGGGCCCGTGCCAGATGAACTTGGCCACCACCAGTCTTTGAGATGACTGAGGTGGCCGTCCCCTTCCTTGGCACGGATTGCCTATGCACCTATGAACTTAAGGTGCTGACTTATAAAATCCTAAATGGCCTGCTTCATCTTACCTGTCTGATCTCCTTAAAACGTATATTCCACCTCAAGGGCTTTGCTCTCAAAATATTGGCTTCCTGTGTGTACCCAAAGTTAAAACCAAGTCAGTTGGTGGCAGGGCCTTTTCCTATTGGGCTCCATTCTTGTGGAATAACCTGCCTGCTGCTGTCAGACAATGAGGGTCTGTTGAGTCCAAACATAAAAATTATCTTTTTACTTTCATCTACAATTAGTTGCCTTTAAATTGAATACTTCACAACGTGTCCTGCATGGCGGGTCAGTTTCTGTCTCGATGAATTTACCAAGCACTGATCTGCTGATGACATTATAAAGTATAGTTTATTGACTATTGCAAACTGTTCTCTTCTCTCACATGTCATTGCACTCTCTCTAAATGTCTTCTTTCTCTTCTCATCTGTATGTGAATGGTGTGATGTGACTCTCCCCTGTGTGCACGTGCAGTCTGTCCTCCTCCCAGGTCTACATGGTGATGTTGGTCGCCACCAGAACACTGCTTGGCATCCTCCTAATCACATGTTTTTAGCCATATAAGCCTATGTACTTTTGACTCATCATCCACTGGAGCACAACTAGAAGCCATCAGGACGCTGTACCACTGAGCTGACAGCGTCCCCACCGGCACAGTGGCTGGGGAAGGGGAGAAATCTGACATTAAACAGGCCCTGGTTAAGTGTGGTTATCCTAACTGGGCATTTGTCAAAGCCAGGAAGTCGCCCAAACAGTGCACCGGCCAATCGAAAGGGGAAGGACAACAGCTGCCTAAGCATAAACCAGTGGCAATTTCATATGTGGCGGGAGTGTCGGAAAAGTTGAGACGTGTATTTTCCAAACATCGTGTCTCAGTTGCTTTCAAACTCCAAAACATGCAGTGCCACCCCAAGGATCGGGTCCCCTGGCACAAAAAGAGCATTGCTTTTTATTTTATTTTATTTTATTTTATTACTTTATTGATCCCCGTGGGGAAATTCTTCCTCTGCATTTAACCCATCCTAGCTGTGTAGCTAGGAGCAGTGGGCAGCCACCGTGCAGCGCCCAAGGACCAACTCCAGTTCTTCTTGCCACGCCTCAGTCAGGGGCACAGACAGGAGTATTAACCCTAACATGCATGTCTTTTTGATGGTGGGGGAAACCGGAGCACCTGGAAAAAACCCATGCCAACACAGGGAGAACATGCAAACTCCACACAGAAAGGACCTGGGATGACCCCCAAGGTTGGACAACCCTGGTATTCGAACCTAGGACCTTCTTGCTGTGAGGCGACAGCGCTAACCACTGCACCACCATGCCGCCAATTTTATTATAGTATACGCTGTTAGGGCCAGGAGGATTGCCGTGACTTGTACATCAGGGAAACCAAACAGACACTGGCCAAGAGGATGGCATAACTCAGAAGAGCTAACGCGTCAGGCCAGGACTCCACAGTCTACACCCTTCTACAGGCCAATGACCACTATTTCAGGGATGGGGATGTGCACATCCTTGATAGGGAGGAACACTGGTTTGAACAGGGAGTAAAGGAGGCCATCTATGTGAAGAGGGAATGACCATCCCTGAACCGGGGGGGGGGGGTGCTAAGGGTACATCTGTCGCCATCTTCCAATGGTGTGATTGCAACCATTCCCAAATCCTCTATAAACAGTACACATGGCCATTGGAATTCTAGTTAATGTTTACGGCAATTTGCATATGAAACCGATCATTTTCGGTCATTATGCCACTGTATTGTTTATAAGGGTGGTGATACCGGCAGTCACTTGAGCCTGAAGAGGTCCCTTAGATGAGCGATGAAACCTTTCTCTCAATACATGTGTCCAGATGAACTGATTCAACTTTCTTTCTTTGATTTTCTTACCTTGATTATTGAGCATGCATAAAGACAGGCAGTACAATAGTGGACTGAGACAGCAGCCCTCAGGTGGGCCGGTCCAAAGAACCAATGTGGATGAGCACATTTTAATTATTCTCAAAGTCTGGGGCCCACCTGTCAGAAAATCAAATAGCCAATTACAGATAGAGTTGCCCAGACCAAGACCTCTTGGTGTCAACATCAGTTTCAGTGGTACAAAAGCAGAGCTGTAATCAGTAAACCACATTCTGGCACAGCTATTTTTCTTTTCAAGGTGCGCTAAAGCAGTATGCAGAGCAAGTGAGATAGCATCTTCCACATATCTATTGGAACAGTAGGCAAACTGTAACGGCCAATAGGAATGTTATATTTCATATATGATATAACCAATCTTTCCAGGCAATTCATAATAATCGAGGTGAAAGCAACAGCCCAGTTACGATATTAACCATAGTCACAAGTACATTTTTTATTGTAAGATTGTTAACAACATTTTAATGAGGTCTGGATTAAAAAAAAATTATTCAAGTGTCATTCAAGGTTGATATGGGAAATTTTCATAACACAGAATATAGACGATGGGTTTTGTCTTGTCACCTGAAATAGATGTGCAAAAGCTCAAAGTAATCAGGCCAAATGGATAATTCATGCAAGTGAAATTGGTAACTGTCCAAATGACAATTAAATCGTGTGGCCTATAGCCCAATGATTTGGTCAGGTATAAGAAGGTGTTGCCATAAAATATTATGCCTATTGGACTTGCATATAAGGATGGTGTAATATATTGTACATTGAAAGGCCTGTTTGAAACTCATTGGCTGCCAATGAAAGATGAGGCCGCATGGTCTTAAAATAAATTAAAGCATAGCACCATCAGCACTATGCTATACAGAATTAATGTCATCTGAATGGTTTGTAGATGTTATAACATTTTGATATTGACCTTTGAAATGCAGCAGTTTTTGTTGGAACCAGATTCCATGATTTTCTCAACTTCTTTCCCTGCTAAATAATATTTTTCACTGTTATGAAGGCTAGCAGTAGCACATTTTGTGAAACTCATAGCTGTTCACCAGTTGTGCACTGACTATTGGACCCTTTGATTCAACCTTGTGTGGTGTTTGGGTCTGTGGGACCTGTTTTGAATATTTAATAAAATAAGTGATGCAATGATTTTTTTTTTTTTGTAGCCCGAGAGTCATTCGCCTTGGCTCATTTTCTGTGAAGAACATGGAAAAGAAAACATTTTTATTAAGTGCACACAGTGCACCCACCCACCCACCCACACACACACACAAACACACAAACACACACACACACGCAAGGTTTCAGTGTTGTTACATTTCACACACAAAAATCTTTCTGCTCCTGCAATTTTATTTCAAATGATTGAATATTTCCTCACACTGTACCCCAGCTACCAATTGGGGGAGGAAGACAACAAATAGATGGTTTGTGTATGTGGCTCCTAACCACACTCTATCAGCATGGCAAGAACAATCTCTGCTCAGAGTGCCTTTAAAAATAATTGTTGAAGAGAGAGTAGCTAGTGTGGAAGGAGCATCGTTCACTTTGGAAGTTGAAGAATTTTCCGAAAATGAGGATCATGTCTCTGTCAATTCGGAGTGTGACAGTGAGTTTGAAGAAGAGGATGAGATTGACCCTCACTCAGCCCCCAGGACCAGCCTGTCAGCAGCCTGGAGGAGAAACATAGACGACCAAAAAAAAAAAGAAAAAAAAGGGGGGAAATTCAATGGTCTTCTTGTCAAAGAAATGAGCCATCCTGCATGGCTGCCAGGGTGATGAGGATGTAACCGGGGCCGATGCAGATGGTGATTGCTCATGGCGCAGGACGTAACGCCTTCTTCTGAACTTTCCATCACAGACATCGGGACTACACTCATTTGGAGGGGAGGCATGTTTTTGGAGAGAATTGGGAGGAGAAGGACCAAACCCATGCATACATTGGGGTTCTTATCCTTTTATTTTTTTTGGGTGGGGGATTTTTTTCCCCCATTTTCTCCCCAGTTGTACTTGGCTAATTACCCCACTCTTCCTAGCCGTCCTGGTTTCTGCTCCACCCCCTCTGCCGATCCGGGGAGGGCTGCAGACTACCAAATGCCTCCTCCGATACATGTGGAGTCGTCAGCCGATTCTTTTCACCTGACAGTGAGGAGTGTTGCCAGCGGGACGTAGCTTGTGGGAGGATCACGCTATTCCCCCCCAGTTGCCCCTCCCCCCTGAACAAGCGCCCCGACCGACCAGAGGAGGCGCAAGTGCAGCGACCAGGATACATACCCACATCCGGCTTCCCATCCACAGAAACGGCCAATTGTGTCTGTAGCGACGCCCGACCAAGCCAGAACTAACACGGGGATTCGAACCAGTGATCCCTGTGTTGGTAGGCAACATTACCCGAACGCCCCCTGGGGTTCTTATCCTTGCTGGTGTTTTCAGATCTAATGGGGAATCCAAATAATCCCTGTGGGATGCAGAAACTGGCAGGGAACATTACTTTGCAATAATTTCTCTGGAAAACTTCCATATTATTTCTATAATTATCCGCTTCGATAACCAAGACACCAAAGCAGCTCAGAGGCAGGGAGACAAGCTGGCTGCAATCAGGTCAGTGTGGGACAAGTGCGTGGATCACTTTCCCTGGGCCCAACATTACTTTTGATGAGATGCGTGTGCCATTTAGGGCCCGCTGCCCCTTCATGCAGTACATGCCGTCTAAACCTGCAAGACTTGAAATCAACATCTGGGCTGCCTGAGATGCAGCTTCACCATATGCGTCGAATTTGCAAGTGCATGGGGATGCTAGATGGAGTAGTCCCTGAGAAGAACCAAGGGATGCCGGCTACCCTGGACTTGACACAGGGAATCCGTGACCACAACATCATACGCGATAACTTTTGTACTTCACACAATCTGGGACAGGAGCTCCTCAAGAAGACGCTGACGATGGTAGGAACACTATGAAAAAAGCAAGCCAGAGCTCCCACCCCAGCTGTTGAATACTTGGAGCAGGCCCGTCAATTCATCTAAGTTTGTGTTCATGGCTGACACGTCCCTGGCGTCCTATGTGCCAAAAAGGGCAAAAATGTGGTACTCGTGAGTATTCTGGATGGGGTGGAAGAATCCGTGACGAAGAGCATCCAAAACCAGAAATCACATTGGATTACAATGCCATAAAAGGAGGGGTGGACAATTTAGACAAGCTGGTGACTGGCCACAGCTGTCAAAGAGGAACCCTACACTGGCCACTTGTGATATTCTTCAACATCTTGGACATCTCGGCATACAATGCTTTTGTCATCTGGATGGCGCTGAACCCAAACTGAAACAGAGGGAAGCTCCACAGGAGACTGCTTTTTCTCGAGGAGCTGGTCAAAGCATTGGTAAGACCTCATATCCAGAGGAGACAACATATCCCAAGGACCCCAGCTTCTGCAGCCATTGTGAGAAGGATTCAAGAGACATACTAGTGCGGTCGCCCCACAGCAAAACGTCCTGGGTTCGAGCCCCGGGGTAGTCCAAGCTTGGTGGGTCATCCTGGGCCATCCTCTGTGTGGAGTGTGCATGTTCTCCCCGTGTCTGTGTGGGTTTCCCCCCGGGACTCCGGTTTCTTCCCAAAGACATGTAGGTCAGGTGAATTGGCGGTACTAAATTGTCCCTAGGAATGAATGGGTGTGTTTTTGTGTGTGTGTGTGTGTGTGTGTGTGTGTGTGTGTGTGTGTGTGTGTGTGTGTGTGTGTGTGTGTGTGTGTGTGTGTGTGTGTGTGTGTGTGTCGGCCAGGGTGTCTCCCTGCCTGCCGCCCAATGACTGCTGGAATAGGCTCCAGCATCCCCGCGACTCTGAGAGCAGAATAAGCGGTTAAGACAATGGATGGATGGATGGATTCTGCTGCCCTATGCACCCAACCAATAGAACCACCAACTCCAGTACCTGAAGTATGTTTGAGTGATGTTGTTGCACGTGTGTGTGTGTGTGTGTGTGTGTCTGACTCTCCTTTCTTGACCTGCTGCCTGCTGCAACTACATATGTGTGGGAGTGAGTGAGAAAGAGAAAGGTGTACAATTTCTGATCTAAGTGTTTTCATCATTCTAGGTTGCAGCCTGTGGCAACAAGAAGAAGCGATGCTATGCATGTGGACCCAAGAAGGACAGGAAGACACAGTACACATGCATCAAGTGCCAGAAATATATTTGCAACACACACACACACACACACCCACACACACACACGCACACACACACACACACAAATGCTGTTCCTCTTATTAACTGTAACCAGGATGAATTTGTGTTCAGTGAGGCTCATTTATAATTTCCAAAAAAAATGCTTCATTTAAAATTCGACTCTCCATTTTTTTCCAGTTGAAGGCTATAAATGTCACAAGTGATGAAAACCTTGTTTATTCAAGATAATTATTACATATTCCATGCATCTTGATTATAATTGATTTTTATAAAGCAATTTTATTGATATATATGATGCAGCAGAGATAAATGGCGAATGTTATTGATACGTGTTGTTTAAATTGGTTGTCATAGCGGTAAAGTCATCACCTGTAAAGTTTTTTTTCTTTTTTCCGCGTAATTTTTTATGGCTGTATTGTTTAAATACCCCAAAAAGTCGTGGATCCACCAGACCCATGAACATTGGGTGAATGACAAAAACACAAACATAAACAAACACGGTGGTCCAGTGGTTAGTGCTGTCTCCTTACAGCAATAAGGTCCTGGGTTCGAGCCCCGGGGTTGTCCAACCTCGGGGGGGGGGGGGTCATCCCAGGTCGTCCTCTGTGTGGAGTTTGCATGTTCTCCCCGTGTCTGCGGTGGGTTTGCTCCGGGTGCTCCGGTTTCCTCCTACAGTCCAAAGACATGCTTGTTAGGGTTGATACTCCTGTCTTTGTCCCTGACCGAGGCAATAGGAAAAATAACTGGAGTTAATTGGTCCCTGGGTGCTGCACGGCAGCTGCTCACTGCTACTAGGCTACTAGCTAGCTACACAGCTAGGATGGGTTAAATGCAGAGGAATTTCCCCATGGGGATTCATATAGTGATACGTGTTTTTTTAATATATATATATAAATATAAATACACTACCGTTCAAAAGTTTGGGATCACCCAAACAATTTTGTGTTTTCCATGAAAAGTCACACTTATTCACCACCATATGTTGTGAAATGAATAGAAAATAGAGTCAAGACATTGACAAGGTTAGAAATAATGATTTGTAATTGAAATAAGATTTTTTTTACATCAAACTTTGCTTTCGTCAAAGAATCCACCATTTGCAGCAATTACAGCATTGCAGACCTTTGGCATTCTAGCTGTTAATTTGTTGAGGTAATCTGGAGAAATTGCACCCCACGCTTCCAGAAGCAGCTCCCACAAGTTGGATTGGCTGGATGGGCACTTCTTGCGTACCATACGGTCAAGCTGCTCCCACAACAGCTCAATGGGGTTCAGATCTGGTGACTGCGCTGGCCACTCCATTACCGATAGAATACCAGCTGCCTGCTTCTGCTCTAAATAGTTCTTGCACAATTTGGAGGTGTGTTTAGGGTCATTGTCCTGTTGTAGGATGAAATTGGCTCCAATCAAGCGCTGTCCACTGGGTATGGCATGGCGTTGCAAAATGGAGTGATAGCCTTCCTTATTCAGAATCCCTTTTACCCTGTACAAATCTCCCACCTTACCAGCACCAAAGCAACCCCAGACCATCACATTACCTCCACCATGCTTAACAGATGGCGTCAGGCATTCTTCCAGCATCTTTTCATTTGTTCTGCGTCTCACAAACGTTCTTCTTTGTGATCCAAACACCTCAAACTTGGATTCATCCGTCCACAACACTTTTTTCCAGTCTTCCTCTGTCCAATGTCTGTGTTCTTTTGCCCATCTTAATCTTTTTCTTTTATTGGTCAGTCTCAGATATGGCTTTTTCTTTGCCACTCTGCCCTGAAGCCCAGAATCCCGCAGCCGCCTCTTCACTGTAGATGTTGACACTGGTGTTTTGCGGGTACTATTTAATGAAGATGCCAGTTGGGGACCTGTGAGGCGTCTGTTTCTCAAACTAGAGACTCTAATGTACTTATCTTCTTGCTCAGTTGTGCAACGCGGCCTCCCACTTCTTTTTCTACTCTGGTTAGAGCCTGTTTGTGCTGTCCTCTGAAGGGAGTAGTACACACCGGTGTAGGAAATCTTCAATTTCTTAGCAATTTCTCGCATGGAATAGCCTTCATTTCTAAGAACAAGAATAGACTGTCGAGTTTCAGATGAAAGTTCTCTTTTTCTGGCCATTTTGAGCGTTTAATTGATCCCACAAATGTGATGCTCCAGAAACTCAATCTGCTCAAAGGAAGGTCAGTTTTGTAGCTTCTGTAACGAGCTAAACTGTTTTCGGATGTGTGAACATGATTGCACAAGGGTTTTCTAATCATCAATTAGCCTTCTGAGCCAATGAGCAAACACATTGTACCATTAGAACACTGGAGTGATAGTTGCTTGAAATGGGCCTCTATACACCTATGTAGATATTGCACCAAAAACCAGACATTTGCAGCTAGAATAGTCATTTACCACATTAGCAATGTATAGAGTGTATTTCTTTAAAGTTAAGACTAGTTTAAAGTTATCTTCATTGAACAGTACAGTGCTTTTCCTTCAAAAATATGGACATTTCAATGTGATCCCAAACTTTTGAACGGTAGTGTATATATATATAAAATTTAAAAAGAAATCAGAGGATATAATTATTGGACCTCATGGCATAACTTGAACTGAGTGGCATTCATCCAACTCTATACTTTCTGTTTGGATGAACTGTCATCTACCTGCTGAAATATCTGTCCTCAGTGCCCTTCCTGCGTACGCTTTAAGCAGTATCTGGCACAAAATTACACCTTTCACACATGCAATCGGTTGTTCGTGTGCTTTGCCATGCCAGTTAAATGTTGGCAGGGGCAAAATTTAACCCTGTTCAACACAAGGCATGGATATGTTTGGTAATACGTATGTATTTACATTTACAATGCATATGACCTTCTCTGTCTTAACTTTAAAGGATATCAGAGAGTGAAATTAGCTTCACAGCCAACAGGGATTCAAATAACACATTCTGGGTGTGACATTTTCTAGTTGGTACATGCAGTTCTGGCGGTGGGTTCACCAGGGTTGTAGTACTTTTCCAGTGTTATGCATGGATCTCTGGGGCATGAATTAATGTCCCATAATTACATGTGTTGTACCTCCTGAGCTAAGTAATAAATTATGTTTATTCCTCTGGCTTCATTATGAAAGCAAAAGAATCTAGGCTACACCTTATTCCTGTGAGACTCTTGAGAGGACTTGGTTCCATGCAGTGAACAAGTGTATATGACATATGGATGTCAGAGAATATAATATCATGCATAAACCTAGCCTAAATTTATTTAGTGCTCATTACCATGCAGGTAGAACTGTGAAACTTTACTTTGGGACTGAAGCAGGATGATTATTCTGTCTGTGCAAGTGTTTTAAATTTTTTTATATGCTCAACATTTTAAAAAGGGAACTATTTACCTCTAAAACACAATCTAATTTTTTTAAATACCAACACATTCTAAAGCAAAGGTATAAAGTAAATCATTTCATTAAAAACAAAACAAAACAAAACAAAGCAGGGGAAAACATATTTTATTTATTTTACTAATTGGAATTTTAGCCTTGATGTTATTGGCAGTATTACAATTTTCTCTTCAGCAAAGCCAAAGAACAAACATTTATTTAAATCCAAAAATTTTAGATTAAAGATTTCCCGAAAAAAAATCATTGAATATACACGAATTACAGAGCCTCGCCCGGAAAAGGGAAACCGGGGCCCCCTCCTGGAGCCAGACCTGGAAAGGGAACTAGCCGGCGAGCATCTGGTGGCTGGGCCTTGGCCCATGGGGCCCGATTGGCCCCAGTCCGAAAAAAACAACATGGAGCCAGCACCCCGTGGACTCACCACATGCGGGGATGAGCATTGGGGTAGGGTGCAATGCAGAACGGGAAGCAGGCAAAGGCAGGGACTGGGGCATGCCAACTTCTGGCAACACCGATTGGTCCTCGGGATGTGAAATGTCACCTCTCTGGCAGGGAAGGATCCTGAGCTGGTGCTGGAGGTGGAGTGGTACCAACTAGATATAGTTGAGCTCACCTCCACACATAGCATGCACTCTGGTACCAAACTCCTGGAGAGGAGCTGGACTCATTACTTTTCTGGAGTTGGCCAAGGTGACAGGCACCGGCCGGGTGTGGGGATACTTACAAGTCCTCGGTTGAGCACTGCCGTATTGGAGTTCTCCTTGGGGAATGAGAGGGTTGCCTCTATATGACTGTGAGTCGCTGGGTGGTGTCCTGGATAGGATTCTGCCTCGGGACTCTATAGTTCTGCTGGGGGACTTTGACACTCACTTGGGCAATGATGGAGAAACCTGGAGGGGCATGACTGGGAGGAACAGCCTCCCTGATCTGAATCCGAGCGGTGCCTTGTTATTGGACTTCTGTGCAAGTCATGGATTGGCAATAACAAACACTCTGTTCGAATATAAGGTAGTTCATAAGTGTACTTGATACCATAACACCTTAGGCCGATGATCGATTTTACACTTTGTGGTCGTATCATCAGATCTGCGGCCATATGTTTTGAACACTTGGGTGAAGAGAGGAGCAGAACTGTCAACTGATCACCACCTTGTGGTGAGTTTGATCAGATGGCGGAGAAGGCTACTGGACAGACCTGGCAAACCAAACAGGTAGTGAGGGTGAACTGGGAACGTCTGGCGGAGGCTCCTGTCTGTAAGGTCTTCAACTCCCACCTCCGGAAACAGTTCTCATGTATCCCGAGGGAGGCTGAGGACATGGAGTCTGAGTGGGCCATGTTCAAAGCCTCTATTGCAGATGCAGCAGGTAGGAGCTGTGGTCATAAAGTCATTGGTGCCTGTCGAGGTGGCAACCTAAGAACCCGCTGGTGGACACCAGCATTAAGGGAAGCCGTCAGGCTGAATAAGGAGGCTTTTCGGACTTGGTTGGCCCAGGGGTCTCCTGAAGCAGCAGACAGGTACCGGGAGGCCAGATGGGCTGCAGCAAAAACTTGGTTGTGGGAGGAGTAAGTAAGTAAACAAAAGTAAGCAAACAAAATAGATAGGGCTACACAGTGGCGCAGCGGTTAGCGCGGTCGCCTCACAGCAAGAAAGTGTTGGGTTTGAACCCCGGGGTTTCCAACCTTGGGGTCATCCCAGGTTGTCCTCTGTGTGGAGTTTACATGATCTCCCCATGTCTGCGTGGGTTTTCCCCGGGGACTCCGGTTTCCTCCTAAAGTCCAAAGACTTGTAGGTCAGGTGAATCGGCCATACTAAATTGTCCCTAGGTGTGAATGTGTGTGTGTGAGTGTGTGTGTGTCTTCGCTGTGATGGACTGGCGGCCTGTCCTGCCTAGCCCAATGACTGCTGGGATAGGCTCCAGCATCCCGCGACCCCAATTAGGATAAGCGGCTTGGATAATGGATGGATAATATTGTAACGTGCATGGATAAGTAGACACGTTGGTCCTTGACTAACGACTCGGACCCTTTAGCCGACTAGTTAACGTTGTCGCTTGCGGAGTGGGAGACACGGGTTGTAGCGACGGCCTCCCAGACTGCCCCCCGAATTCGTTAAAATATGTAATAAATATGTAAAATTAACATGTACATAGTCCAAGAATGGTACAGCAGAAAAGTGAGCAATGCCTAAAAACTTGAGGAGTGCGCATATTGAGAGAGAGAGGGAGGCAGTGTGTGTGTGTGTGTGTGTGTGTGTGTGTGTGTGTGTGTATGCGTGCTCAAGGGTACAGAGTCTATGACCCTGTTTACATTTGGTTTTAAAATGAGAGAGAAGTAGTAGAGTGATTTATCACCCTAAGCCCCGCCCCCGACCAATCAGAAGAAAGCACCTGCGCAAGTCCTGCTCACTGACCAAGCGGAAGCAAGTAGTACCCTAAAGCCAACCCCCTGACCAATGAAATGCAAGCTAAGCCTCCTGAGTGATTTATGACACTCCTAAGTCCCACCTCCTGACCAATCAAACATAAGCTATGCCACACACATTGACATGCGCCAGCAGCTAATTGAAAGGGCCAAACACACACACACACACACACACACACACACACACACACACACACACACACACACACACTCTCTGCATGCTCATTACAATACACAGAAGCAATACATTAATTTAACATGACATCTTCCCAAGATTGTTAACATGATCCCAGTATTGCTAATATAGATAACTTTGATATACAAACATCAAAACAACAATAAACTAGCTGTGACTAAATCATTCCTTGACATGTTTGTTTTCTTTGACCCTCATCCTACCAACATAATTAACATACAAGGACTACTGATTTGGGGGCATCCCTGGGGTTTCCAATAATACAATTACTGTAAGAAACAATCATCATAGCAAAATGTCAAATTACTTCTCAAAACAGTATTAGTTACATGTCACCTGAAAAAATAGTATTATTATTTTAGGAAAGATACAGTTAATTTGCATATTGTTATCCAAGCTGCTTATCCTACTCTCAGGGTCACGGGGATGCTGGAGCCTATCCCAGCAGTCATTGGGTGGCAGGCGGACAGACACCCTGGACAGGCCGCCAGGCCACCACAGGGTCCACACACACACACATTCACACCTAGGGACAATTTAGTATGGCCGATTCACCTGACCTACATGTCTTTGGACTGTGGGAGGAAACCGGAGCACCCGGAGAAAACCCACACAGACACAGGGAGAACATGTAAACTCCACACAGAGGACGAGTCGGGACAACCCCAAAGGCTGGACTACCCCGGGGCTGGAACCCAGGACCTTCTTGCCGTGCAGCCCGGTATCACGAGATTTCGTGTCATAGTCACGGAATTTAATCTATGAAATCGTGCTGGGGGACACGATGTCACTGAAATTTTCTTGTCTGTCACCATAAAGTTGTATGGGCCAAGTTTTTCTTGTGCTAGTCACGTTATCAAGATGCTGGCTCTGGCTGGTCTGGCCTCCAGGGAGAATACCAGTCACTTACATATATTTGAAAACACAAAAACTAACCTAACCCTAACCGTAACCCTAACCCTAACCACCATAGTTTTTTATGTTTTCAAATATATGTAAGTGACCGGCATTCTCCCGGGAGGCCAGACCAGCCAGAGCCAGCATCTTCATAACGTGACTAGCGCAAGAAAAACTGGGCCCATACCACTTCGTGTTGCCAGACAAGAACATTTCGGTGACATGGTGTCCCCCAGCATGATTTCATAGATTAAATTCCGTGACTATGACACGAAACCGCGTGATACCCAGTTGTGCTGTGAGGCGACTGTGCTAACAACCACTGTGCCACCGTGCCGCCCTTTTGCATATTGTGTAAAACAAATATATATAAGTGTATACAAATATATATATATAAAAAAAATAAAAGTGTCCGCGGTGGTGTAGCGGTCTAAGCATCGGCTTTGTGTCGATGCAGTTGCCGACTGGGGACCAGGGGTTCGCGGCCTGGTCTCGTCAGATCCGACTATGACCGGACTCGATGAAGCAGCAATAATTGGCAACGCTGTCTTCGGGAGAGGGGCGGAAAAGGCTTGTGTTCGTCACATGAATGCGTCTCTGTGTGTCGGAAAAAGCAGTGGTTCGGCCTGGATTTGCCTTGCCACGAAAGTGGCGAGGCGTCTGCTTTGAGACTGCCGGCCGGAGAGATGCAGTTGGCGAACGCATGCAGTACGAGGGTGGGTGTTTGAACTAAAATAGGGATCGATTGGCCACTAAATTGAGAATAAAAGGGAAAAATCAGAAATAAATAAAAAAACAAAACAAATACATAACATTCGGTTCCCAGCTGACGTTTTTTTCATCTGTTTTTCTGCTTGCTTTTAACTTTTTAATCTTTAACTTTCAACTTTAACTTTGACAATTCACAACTTACGGGTGGATTTTATTCGCTCATTGGCTCCTGCACTGACTTGGTCACACCGAAGCCTCCGATTCTTTAGTGCTTGTGCTGTGTGTGGCTTGTTTCTAACCTCTGGCAAAGCTAACCAAACGATTATGTCACCTTTGCCCTGTGAGGACTGTGTGCTACTTGAGAAAGAAAATCAAAAGATTACTGACCCTGAAGAGGATGTTCAGCGGCTTTATGATGAACTCCATAAGAAAGAGTCCCTTTTGACCTCCTTCGTGGACGTGGCTTCTGGGCAGTCTAAACGGATTGCCTCTATCAGGGCAACCATCCAAGACACAGTTCTGTGGGACCCCTCCACTTGTCCCTGGCTTTCCTCCTTCTCAACATCTAACCACCAGTCGTTCTGGGCCGGAGGAGTGGTCTGTGGTCGCAACCCTCATAGCACCTGACTCTGGGCTGGATCTGTCCACAGATCCGTATAGGAATCACATCTGCCCATAGACCGCCCCCTGCCTCTGCGCCAATTCCGGCAGACTGCGCCTCTGGCTAGAGTGTAGCATCCTAAAGTATTGGTCCGTTGTGCAAAAAGACACTGGGGCGGATCCGCCTGCAACTTGATTGATTGATTGATCGATTGCTGTGAAACATCCGGCCCAGATCTTGCCCAGTTTAATTTTGCTGTCTGGGGCGAGAGGCTCGGACGGGGCTGCCCCCCCCCTTCACCTAGGCCTTGCAAACTGCTACGACACACTGTCTGACGACACTCTGGTCCAGGGGTCAGGAACCTTTTTGACTGGGAGAGCCATAAAAGCCAAATATTTCTAAATATATTTCATTGAGAGCCATATAGTATTTTTAACGTATAATAAATTAAATGTCTTACTTTTAATGCGACTTCTGGTGCTGCATGGTTTTGCTGATGGCCTTGTAGTCTGGTTCATACGTGGTGAGGTTGAGCTTCATGCAGGCGTTGAGGCTTCCATCAGTTAAACGTGAGTGTAGGTTGGTCTTAATGTTCCTCATATGCGAGAATGACTGCTCACATGCATATGTAGAGCCAAACATGGTCAATATGGCAATACTCACACGCTGCACTGTGTGGTATGTCACAGGAAGCTCGTTCCAAGTTTTAAGAATCAGCTGGTCTTCAGGTTGAAGATTTTTCATTTCTGTCCACTTGTGTTCCCTCGCCAGCTCTGCTCGCTGTCGCGCAAGACTTTCCAACTCTCCAATAAGTGACTTGAACTTACTCATCCACATGTCTGATGCCTTCAGGTCAGCAACTTCCAGCTCAAAGTCTCCGATAGAGACCCCGGGGATGCATGTCAGGTCGATTTTGTCCACTGCACACTCATGTGGATGAGTGATGAACTTGAGAAGACCAGTGCGCGAACGAAATTCCCCAAAACGTGCTTTGAATGACTGCAGGAGATTGGACGTAAAGCCAGCTAGCTGCTGGAGATCCAGATGTTGAGTGGAGTCACTTGCTAAGCATGCATCTCTAAATTGTTGCAGTCTTTCAAAGTGCAGAAGACGACCTGTTTCAATGTCCCTGAGAAAGACTTCCAGCTTGCTTTCAAATGCAAACACAGCTTGTTGAAGGGATGAGATTGTATTTCCAATACCTTGCATTTTCACATTGAGCTGGTTCAGATGGCCAGTTATGTCCACGAGATAGTGAAACTGCAGGAGCCAGTCAGTGTTGTCTAGCTCAGGATGCTTGACGCCTTTCATTTCAAGAAAAGTCCGGATTTCACTCAGGCAAGCTGCAAAACGGCTGAGCACCTTCCCCCTTGACAACCAACGCACGTTGCTGTGTAAAAGCAGACCGGGATAATGATTCCCAACTTCTTCTAACAGAGCTTTAAACTGGCGATCATTTAAAGCTCGGGCAACAATAAAGTTGACCACTCGAATGACCAGCGACATCACCTCACTAAGCTCCTGGCCACACGTCTGAGCGCAAAGCGCCTCCTGGTGCAGGATGCAATGAAAACTTAGGATGGCTCTCTTTTCATGTTCACGGAGAAGCGCTACAAATCCTTTGTTCTTCCCCAACATACAGGGTGCACCATCAGTACAGACAGAAATAAGTTTATCCATCAGTAGTTTTTTTTTCTTTAGCAAACTCCATGAAAGACGTGAATAAATCCTCTCCTCTTGTTGTCCCTTTCATTGGCAAAACAGCCAAGCTTTCCTCACGCAGTGTGTCACCTGCAGCATACCTGGCAATGATACTGCACTGAGATAGATGGCTAACGTCTGTTGACTCATCTAACGCGAGAGAAAAGTATGTCCCGGCGTTTATGTCCTTAATTTGTGTTTCCTCGACTTGATTTGCCATCATGATGCTACGATCGTGCACAGTTCTTGCTGACAGGGGCATGTCTTTTATTCGTTTGATTAGCTTGTCTTTATTTGGGAAGTCATCAAACAGTTCATTGGCCACATCAAGCATGAATGTTTTGGCATACTCGCCATCTGTGAATGACTTTCCATTCCTTACTATTGCCAAAGCCCCCGCAAAGCTAGCGGAATTCCCGTCCCCTTGCTTGGTCCACACACGTAGTTGCTGCTGACTCGTCTGCACTCTCCGCTGTAGCTCCTCGCATGCCCTTTTCCTGCTGTCCCCCGCTGGATATTTCCATGCAAATGAAGCACGGTGCGTATCGAAGTGCCGCTTTATATTTTACCGTTTCATCGATGCAATTTTATCATTGCATATTAGACATACCGCAGATCCTGCTCTCTCCACAAATGCACATTCCTCTGTCCACGCAGCCTGGAATGCACGGTAATCATCGTCTTTTTTTTCTTTTCGCCATCTTTTCCGTTACAAGGGTTGAAGCGGATAAACTAGTTGGCTATCTGATAAAATTGATTTCTTCACCTTTACAATGACCCGGACATGCTCGCGAGCCATTGGTTCCCGACCCGACCCACGGGTGACCCGTGAAATTTATCTTCAAAACGAATTTCTGTTTACTTTAAAATGACACAGTATTATTAAGAAATATCACAAGTATTTTAAAATCAGTTCCAAACTGATTTTTTTTTCAACTCAAAATTGTCTGGGAGCCATATGCCGTCACCGGAAGAGCCATATATGGCTCGCGAGCCATAGGTTCCCGACCGCTGCTCTGGTCCATCCAGCTGATGTTCCTGAAGCACCGAAGCGTCTTGATGGGGACCGTTCTATGAAAATTGTGCCTGCCGACACTGCAGTATTGTTGTTTGCAGAGCTTTTTATTAGCTTGTAGCGTGAGCTACACACACAGCGTCAACAGCATGATACACACAGTGCGCACGAACCGGAACTCTAGAGTAGAAGAAGAGGTGGTATACTGTAGAGCAGTGCAACAGTGCCATCTATTGGCGATGTCTATTGGAAAAGTACTACATTCAACACTCCCACTTACTTTTTCAATAACATCAAGTCCCTTTAAATAATATTAGAGCCGTGCTCTCCTTCACAAAAATAATGTCATCAAACTTTAAACAACAACAAAAAATCTTCCTTTTTCAAATACTGTTGTTTACATTGTTTTTATCTGGAACTCTTTTTCACATTTCAGATTCAAGAATCACATTTTTCAGACTTGCTTTGATCAGGCAGCGTTCGGCGTACACCTGTCAAGCACAAATAACCACTTTAATTAAACAGGGAAAAGTCCAATTTCTCCCCTGAGATACTCAAACTTTTGTTTGGTCAGTGGCTTGGTCAATATATCCGCTTTCATGTCATTTGTTGGACAATATTGCAGTTCTATTTGTCCATTCTGCACACATTCACGGATGTAGTGATAGCGAATGTCTATGTGTTTGGTCCTGGAGTGGTTCACAGGGTTCTTTGCGATTGCGATGGCTCCTTGGTTGTCTTCCAGGATCACTGTGAACATAGACTCCACACCGAGATCACTAAGTAATCGTCTCAGCCAGATTCCTTCCTGAGCGGCTTGACTGAGTGCCATGTACTCGGCTTCTGCTGTTGAAAGTGCAACTGTTGGTTGTTTCTTGCTGAGCCAGCTCACCGTTCCTCCACTCAGTAGAAAGATGTTGCCCGTTGTTGAGCGGCGATCATCCTGATCTCCAGCCCAATCTGCATCTGAGAATCCAATCAAAGCTCCAGAGGCTGACTGCTCATACTTGAGAGCAAAGTTCACTGTCCCTTTCAAGTAACGAAGTATCCTCTTCACAGCAGTCAGATGTGAAGCATCTGGATTTGCGTTGAAATTTGACACAGCACTCACTGCTTGAGCTATGTCTGGTCTTGTAACCATTGCAGCATACAGCAGACTTCCTACCATTGACTGATAGGCATGTTGGTCCACTGGCTTACTGACACCATCACTCTTCCTCAACTTGACGCTGGCATCAGCAGGAGTTGCTACAGGATTTGAATTGTCCATTCCATATTTCTGAAGTATGGCTTCAATGTATTGCTTCTGATGAAGAATGATACAGTTCTTTTCTTTATCTTGAATCACAGAGATGCCCAGTATATAGGACAGCTCACCCATGTTCTTCATCTTGTAGCGCTCCTTGAGAGCCACTTTTAGCCCGTTCATGCTTTCAGTTGACTCTGTTATCAGGATGAGATCATCAACATAAACCGCAAGTATCTCAAGCTCTTGTCTTAATCTCACAAACACACAGGGGTCTGATGTGCTCTGTTTGAATCCAATTTCCATCATGAACTCTGTGAAGGCCTTGCTCCAGCAGCGAGGAGACTGCTTCAGTCCATAGATTGATTTTTTCAGTTTACACACCAGGTGCTCCTGTCCTGGTTTTATGTAGCCCTCTGGTTGCTGCATGTAGATTTCCTCTTCCAGGTCTCCATTAAGGAATGCAGTTACGACATCCATCTGGTGTACATGTAGATTGCTTTGAATAGCAAAGGACAGTAATGTACGAACAGAGCTGAAGCGTACAACTGGTGAAAAGGTTTCATCGTAGTCAGCACCATACAACTGAGAGTAGCCCTTGGCAACAAGCCTACACTTGTATCGTTCCACTCTTCCATCACTATGATGCTTGTCTCTGAACACCCATCTCGATCCTACTGCTTTTCTTTCTCTTGGTAAATCCACCAAGTCCCAAGTCTCATTTTCCAGCAGCGACTCATATTCCAAGTCAGCCGCCTCCTGCCATTCTTTTGCATTAGGACTCTCCAATGCTTCTTT
Organism: Lampris incognitus; assembly: GCF_029633865.1. Taxonomy (NCBI): domain Eukaryota; kingdom Metazoa; phylum Chordata; class Actinopteri; order Lampriformes; family Lampridae; genus Lampris; species Lampris incognitus. Next base: position 20,928,822 of record NC_079222.1, read on the forward strand.
TAGTGTGATTGGCTCTGTCACACGACACATATTGGCATGATGATCAACAGTCATTATATCAGCGAACTCATCATATCCATATCTCCTTGTCGCATTTCTGGTTCTGCCGCTTGTTCTGACAGTGCTGCTATCAGCAGTGACTGCATCATCTTGTGTTTCACTGTCATCTGTTTTCATGTTTATCTCGTTCTCTGAACAGGGTACTTTCACTTCCTGCTTCCAGTCGAAGTTTGATTCATCAAAGATTACATCACAACGGATTAGAATCCTCCTCTTCTGTTCATCGTACAGGCGATAGCCCTTGGCATTGTTTGCATATCCCACAAAACGAAGCTTTATAGCCTTTTTGTCCAGTTTCCGTCTCTCTTCATCTGGGACATGTGCATAAGCAATACAGCCAAACACCTTCATGTGACTCATATTAGGTTTCTTTCCACACCATCTCTCATAGGGTGTCTCTTCCTTCAGAACAGCTGTGGGCAGCCTGTTCTGTATGTAAGCTGCTGTGGATATAGCCTCTGTGACTACAAAAACACTTTCCGAGGAATCTTCCTCATTCTCACAGGTCATGTTTTTGGCCTTGTGAATTTTTTTTTTAATTTTATTTTTTAAGCTTGGACAGTCCCGCTTTATGTGACCTTCTTTCCCACATTTATAACATCTCCACGTGCTTTTGTCTGCTGCTCCCACTGACTTGGAGCCATCCTGCACATTTCCTCTAAATTGTGATGACATGGCTGATGCAACACCTGACGTAGCACCACTTGAATCATTAGCATTCACTCGCTTTTGCTCTTCATTTATTAATGCTTGCTGAACAAACTTCAGTGTCAGGTTGTCAATCTTTGTTTCTAGTGCAGTGACAATCGTAGCATAGCTTGGTGGCAAACTGCCCAACAGTGTTACAATTGATCTTCCTCTTCAATCACAGATCCTATTGCTGCTCGCTGATCAGTTAGCTCCTTCATTTGTTTTAAATGATCAGATAAGGCATCTCCTTCCTTCATTTCACATCGGAAATATCTTTTCTTCAGGAACAGTTTATTTGCCAAAGTATCTCTCTCAAAATGGGCTTTCAGCGTGGTCCACGCCTCTTTGGGAGTCTGGCAGCTCGTTATCAGATACAACTGGGGTGTACTTACATTCAGCACCAACATAGTGAATGCTTTCTCTCTCCTTCTAGTGAACTCAGCTTGTGCTGCTGCATTAGCATCTGCAGCTAGTGTTTCAGTCTCCATTAACATACCCCATAGTCCTTTAGCCTTTAGCAAATGTTCCATTTGAAACTTCCATGTTGCCCAGTTCTCTGGTCCGTTCAGTCTGTCAATAAACAGCTTATCCTCCATTGTGAATTCCCACAATACTGTTTACTCCACACAACCGTGTACAACAGCTTTCAGCGATGTTCTGGGCCCATAACCTATTGTTGTTTGCAGAGCTTTTTATTAGCTTGTAGCGTGAGCTACACACACAGCGTCAACAGCATGATACACACAGTGCGCACGAACCGGAACTCTAGAGTAGAAGAAGAGGTGGCATACTGTAGAGCAGTGCAACAGTGCCATCTATTGGCGATGTCTATTGGAAAAGTACTACATTCAACATGCAGCTACTTCAGGTGACTCACCATCCAACTCTGAAGCCAAGACAGCATCACTCATCCCGGATGGTGACCTCCTCTTCTTTTCGTAAGATCCTGAGGCCGTGATTAGATGCTCTCAAGGTCTTTCTTGCCCTGAGCCCCCAGGGGAATCCATACTCCGAGCTGATGTCATTGCCTCGTCACAACACTTGCTTGCGCAGACACCAGATCCCCAGTCGGTGATTTCAACACACAGTGAGGATTGTGTACTCTCCTGCTATGAGAACCCACAGCCGACATGTCCTCGTCCCCTTTTCTCCAACGGGTCACATTAATATTTGGTGAATCCATAGTCAGGAACATCCGTTTTCTTAACACAGCATTCACTGTTTCCCAGGAGCCGCAGTCCCTGATATCCTCGATAAACTCCCGGGGCTGATCCACTCACTCCCGTCCTTCACCAATTGAGTTATCATTCATGTGTAGCTCGTCAGCAGTCTGAACTAACCAAAAATTATTTTATTGACATTTTCAGCTTCTTAAGTATTTGTGGAAAGTCTGTTTTTATATCAGGTCCTATTGTGACACTGACCCATAGAGCGGGGCATTTCAGCAGAATCCTCAGCCTACACAAGTGGCTCCTCTCTCCCTGCAGCGCTCTCAATATTGGTTTCCAAACAAATTTAACAAATTTAATCTGTTTTGGAATACTCTCTTCTTCTTCAAAACTGACCCAAACAGGCTGGGTAGCCGGATGCTAGCAGCCAACTTGCAGCACGCCGTACAATCCTCTCCACGTGACTGACTGTTTATATCCCACGCTTCCCCCCTGGAGCCTCCGCTTCTGCCTGTGGTGGCACGGTACTGTTCCGCTCATTGGCTCCCTCCACTGGCCTCATCTGTCACTGACCCTCTCGCTGGGAGTTTTCCCCATACAGACTATTATTAAGCAGCGTGCCTCTCAATCACAAGACGTAGCTAATGGTACATACAACTACAACAACCGAATATCTGGATCATATGTCTGCAATTTCCATCCTATTTGTTGTACTCTCATTGGTTTTAATTCTGCTTTGACATCAAACAATGTTGGCCTCTTGAATGTGAGATCTCTTGGTAATACGTCCTTTATCATTAATTATTTTATTGTTTCTAATAATCTTGACGTTTTTATTATCACTAAGACATGGCTGTCCCCAGTGGACACTGTTCCCCGGATTTAGGCTAGCCCCGGGATTTTTTATTTATTCTTTATTATTAGTTTTATTTTTTAATAAGTTAGGCCTTACTTTTGGTAATTTTATCTAATTCGAGGTTTTATGTTGTTTAATCACTGGCCTTCCCCCTTTACTCTGCATCTTAATTTATAGGCCACCTAATTCAGCTAGTTTTATCTTTGAGTTTTCTGACCTTTTATCTATTGTCGTTCCAAAATATGCCAGCGTGCTTATTCTTGGCGATTTTTATATTCATGTGTGTTGTCCTTCCCATTCCCTGACTTCACTTTTTTTTTGTGGCTCGTATAGACTCTTTTAACCTCGTTCAATATTTTAAAGGGGCCACACATTCCAAAGGCCACATCTTACACCTTGTACTCTCATCTGGTTTATCTATCAAATGTCTTAATCTGGTGGATATGCCTATATCTAACCATAAAGTTATAATTTTCAAAGTCCCACTACAGCTTGCTACTACTAGTCACCAGTCTAAAACACGCTCTCGCATTCTCAGTGCTGGCTCTGCAGTTAAATACTGTTACGTTTTAATTCATCATCCTTTAATCCCTATTTATCCCCAATCCGCAATCCAGATGCACTGTTAATTTCATTCAATGATCAGTGCCTATCCATCCTCAACAAAATTGCACTGTTTAAAACCAGGAGACAAAAATCAAAATACCTCCCCTGGCTGAATGATCACACTCGTGCTCTTAGAAGGCTCCGCAGGAAATCCGAACGACAATGGAAGGTCAACAAGTCCGATATAGCACAAAACACCCTTAAAATCCAAATGTTAAGGGCGTCTGGTGTGGCAGTCTATTCCATTGCCTGCCTGCCAGCCCAGGGATTTTCGGTTCAAACCCCCGTGTTGGCTCCGGTTTGTTCGGTCATCCTTGCGGACACAATTGGCCGTGTCAGGAATTCCCACCCGCAGACACGGTCAATTGTGTCTGTATGGACGCTCGACGAAGCTGGCGGTAACACGAGGATTCGAACCACCGACCCCTGTATTGGTAGGCAACAGAATAGATCGCCACGCCAACCGGATTCCCGATTTGTTGTTTTTTATTTATTTATACCGTTTTAATTTTACTCTTTCTTATGTGGTCTTACACGCTTTTTTGCCTTATCTTGTTTTATGTCTTTGTAAAGCATTTTGTAACATTGTTTAAGAAAAGTATTATATACATAAAGTTATTATTTAGTATTATACTCTGCCGACCTCCTGGCCCTTACTTACTATTTCTTGTTGATTTGGAGAATTTGTCTCAGGTCTTGTTACGCATTCTGATGAGATTATAATTCTTGATCATTTCAATATTGCCGAACAAGTCTGTTGATCCTCCATATAAAGATTTTCTGGAGCTTGTTGATATTTTTGGGTTCGCTCAGTTTGTTCAAGAGTCGACTCATTGCAGTGGTAACACCTTTGGTTTGGTTTTATCTAAGGAAATAACTATTTCTGATCTGAATGTTTTGCCAACCACATCTACAGTTTCAGATGATTTTCTCATTGAATTTGAAGCATCATCAACCTGCTCCGTTAATGTCAGCACAGAGGTAATTGCCACTCACCTCATTGGTCTAGCCACTCTAGCTGCACTTGGCCAGCAGCTGTCTGAAGTCTTGGCTCCATTCCCTGTAGTGATTGACTCTGTTGAAAATGTCACTTATGACTTAAATATGGCCCTCTTTAGTCTCCTTGATTCAGTTGCACGTCTCAGTACCAGAACTAGGCAACTAAAGAGGCCTACACCCTGGTTTAATGCCAAGATACATGCTCTTAAGTGAGACTTCAGGAAACTGGAATGTAAATGGCGAAAATCAAAATTGGAAAAATGTCCCCTGTCTTGGCACGAGTGTTTATTGAAATACAAGTGTGCTTTAGCTGCTATGAAAACATTATATCTCTCTTGCTTAATCAATATTAATAAACATAATTCCAGACTGCTCTTTGACACTGTAGATAGATTTACTGAAAAGCATCCATCTATTAGCTGCTCACCATTCATAGCCCATGAGTTTCTAGACTTTTTCTGTTAAACAAAATTGGTTATTGAACTGCAGCTACTCCGGCATATCCTGTTTACGAATTTGATATCTATACAATGAGTCAATAAACGTCCCTGTTATTAGAGTTTTTAAGACTATCTTCCTTGATACTTTGACTAAGCTTGTGTCAGCTTCTGAACCAAATACTTGCCTACTTGACCTTTTAACAGCAAAACTTTTTAAAGACCTCTGGCATTTCCTGGATATTGTTAATTTATCACTTACCATTGAACCCCTAACTGCTCCTGATGAGCAGGTTGGTGTGCTGCATGACAGTCTTCGCCACCAGTGTATGAATGTGTTTGTGAATGGGTGAATATGAGGCATACATTGTAAAGCACTTTGAGTGGTCGGCAGAATAGAAAAGCGCTATATAAATACAGTATTTTTTTTTTGGCACTGTTCCCAGCAGTTTTAATTCAGCTGGGGTCAAAACTCCCCTTAAGAAACCGCACCATGATCTAGGGTCTCTTAATAACTATTGACCAGTCTCTACGCTTCAATTATTTTCTAAAGTACAAAAGAGAGTTGCATATCAACAACTTTCGACCCATATAGAAGACAATCTATATGAACCTTTTCAAACGGCTTTCAGGGTCTGTCATTCCCCTGAAAATGGTCTGACCAGAGTGGTGAACGATCTACTAGCTATGGACTCTGATTCCACCTCTGTGCTTCTACTACTGGACCTCAGTGCAGCCTTTGACATTATTGATCACTGTGTACTATTAGACAAAATAAATTGAAATGTTGGTGTATCTGGGTTACCACTCTCTTGGCCAATTTCCTAATTATATGGAAGAACACATGGTGTATGCTACAATAATCGATTCATTACCGAGACCGCTTATCCTGCTCTCAGGGTCACAGGGATGCTGGAGCTTATCCCAGTGATGCCTGTAAATGTTCTCATTCATCCAGGTCATGGTTATCAAAAGGAATTGAATCAAGTGCAACTGGACTTGGTATATATCTGGTTTAGGGGGTTGCTGCCCAAAGACTATCCCAGTAGTCTTTGGGCAGCAAGCGGGAAGACACACACACACACACACACACACACCCTAAGGACAACTTATATATATGGCTGATTCACCTCATCTACATGTCTTTGGACTGTGGGAGGAAACCCGAGCACCTGGAGGAAACCCATGCAGACATGGGGAGAACATGCAACTTCAACACAGAGGATGACCCGGGACGTCCCCCGAGTTTGGACTACCCAGTGGCTCAAACCCAGAACCATCTTGCTGTGAGGTGACCACACTAACCATTGCACCACTGTGCCACCTTGCCACAATAATATTACATAAATATTATCTGACATTAAATATGGCATGCCTCATGGCTCAGTTCTTGGCTCTCTACTTTTATCTCTTGGCCAAATTATACACAGTCATGGAATACATTTCCATTGCTATGCGGATGACACTCAGCTGTATGTGTGTTTAATGGCTGATGATTGTACCCAAATGATTAATTTAGAGGCCTACTTGGCTGCTGTGAATTATTGGATGTCACTAAATTTCCTGCTTTTAAATTCTGATAAAACTGAGATGCTGGTCAATGGACCTGCTAGACACAGACACCAATTTGATCTAGTAAGAATAACAATCAATTTATATATATATATATATATATATATATATATATATATATATATATATATATATATAGGTGTTATGTTTCATTTCAGCGTTTCCTTTGATAAGCACATTAAATAAATCACAAAGATTGCCTCTTTTAGGTCTTTCTTGTCCATGGTTGACACAGAGAATCTCATACATCCAGCAAAACATGTGTTTCATCCATACTTAATTACTGTAATGTTCTGTTTTCCGTTTTGCCACATGCTAGTACTAAATGTATTCAAATGGTTAAAAATGCTGCAGCTAGAATCCTAACTAAAACTAAATAATTTGACCATATTACACCAATACTTGCCTCCCTTCATTGGCTTTCATATCATGTTAGATTAAATTTCCAGGTTCTTCTGCTGACTTATAAAATCCTACATGGGCTTGCCCCATCAAACCTGTCTGATCTCCTTAAACTGTCCATTCCATCTCGAGCTCTACACTCTCAAAATACAGGGCTTCTGTGTTTACCCAACGTTAAAAGAAGTCAGCTGGTGGCGGGGACTTTTTCCTGTCCGGCCTTGTTCTTGTGAAATAATCTGCCTGCTGCTGCCAGACAATCAGTCTGTTTAGTCCTATATATCAAATCAAAAATAAAAACTCATCTTTTTGCCTTAACTTAAAATTAGTTGCCTTTAAACTGTAGGCTTTACAACCTGTACTGCATGGCGGGTTAATTTCTGTCTCAAATAATTTACCAAGTACTGGTCTGCCTACGAGATTATAGAGTATATACACTGCTCAAAAAAATAAAGGGAACACATAAGCAATGCAATGTAGCTCCAAGTCAATCACACTTTTGAGATATCAACCTGTCCAGTTAGGAAGCAACACTGATTTGTGAATCAATTTCACCTGTTGGTAAATTGTCTAATTTCCACCAGGTGGAAATTAGACAATTTGCAAGACAACCCCTATAAAAGGAATGGATTTGCAGGTGGTGGCCACAGACCATTTGCCTGTCCTCATCTTTTCTGGCCGATCTTTGGTTAGTTTTTCATTTTGCTAGTGCCCTCACCACTAGAGGTGGCATGAGGTGGTATCTGCAACCTACAGAAGTTGCTCAGGTAGTGCAGCTCATCCAGGATGGCACATCAATGCGTGCTGTGGCAAGAAGATTTGATGTGTCTCCCAGCACAGTGTCCAGAGCATGGAGGAGGTACCAGGAGACAGGCCAGTACACCAGGAGATGTGGAGGGGGCCGCAGGAGGACAACAACCCCGCAGCAGGACCGCTATCTGGTCCTTTGTGCAAGGAGGAACAGGAGGAGCACTGCCGGAGCCCTACAAAATGACCTTCAACAGGCCACTAATGTGCAGGTTTCTGCTCAAACGGTGAGAAACAGAATGCATGAGGATGGTATGAGGGCCCGACGTCCACAATTGGGGCCTGTGCTCACAGCCCAACACCGTGCAGCCCGATTGACCTTTGCCAGAGAACATCTTGGTTGGCAGATTCGCCATTGGCGCCCTGTGCTCTTCACAGATGAGAGCAGGTTCACACTGAACACATGTGACAGACGTGAGAGAGTCTGGAGACGCTGTGGAGAACGTTCTGCTGCCTGCAACATCCTCCAGCATGACCGGTTTGGCGGTGGGTCAGTGATGGTCTGGGGAGGCATATCCTTGGAGGGCCACACAGACCTCTACGTGCTAGCCAGAGGTACCATGACTGCCATTAGGTACCGGGATGAGATCCTCAGACCCATTGTCAGACCATATGCTGGTGCAGTGGGCCCTGGGTTCCTGCTCATGCATGACAATGCTCGTCCTCATGTGGCCAGAGTGTGTCAGCAGTTCCTGTATGTCGAGGGCATTGATGCTATGGACTCGCCTGCACGTTCCCCAGACCTGAATCCAATCGAGCACCTCTGGGACATCATGTCTCGTACCATCCGCCAACGCGATGTCGCACCACAGACTGTCCAGGAGTTGACTGATGCCCTGATCCAGGTCTGGGAGGAGATCCCTCAGGAGACCATCCGTCGTCTCATCAGGAGCATGCCCAGACATTGTAGGGAGTGCATACAGGCACGTGGAGGCCACACACACTACTGAGCCTCATTTTGAATCGTCTTGAAGAATTTCCACAGAAGTTGGATCAGCCTATGTTCTCATTTTCCACTTTGATTTTGAGTATGATTCTGAATCCAGACCTTAATGGGCTAATGATTTTGATTTCCATTGATCATTCTTAGGTTATTTTGCTCTAAACACATTCCTCTGTCTAATAAATAAAGATTTTCAGCTGAAATATTTCATTCATCGAGGTCTATATTGTGTTTTTAGGTGTTCCCTTTATTTTTCTGAGCAGTGTATTATTGACAATTGCAAACTCTTCTCCTCTCTCATGTCTTTTCTCTCTCTTTGACTGATGTCTTCTCCTTTCTCTTCTCCTGCATATGTGAATGGTGTGATGTGCGTCTCCCCCGTGTGCACGTACAGGCTGTCCTCCTCCCAGGTGTCCATGGTGATGGTGGTCGCCACCTGGACAATATTTGGCATCCTTCTCGTCACATTTTTTCGATATACATATCTTATAAATCCGTATTCTGTTTAGATGTTATATCCTTCTCTCACTACGATGTGAGTCCAATATTTTTTTCTTGTCTCTTCTCCTGCGTACGTGAATGGTGTGATGTGAGTGTCCCCTGTGTGCTTGTCTAGTCTGTCCTTTTGTTAGGTCTATGTGGTGATGGTGGTCACGTGGATCAGGTCCTAGGCTTTTCCGGTGGCATCTGGACAATGCTTGGTGTCCTTCTCATCATATTCTTCATATATCTTATAATTGTGTTATCATGCTGTTATTCTCTTTCAATGTTGTATTCGCTAAATTTCGTAAACACAAAATCCATTGCACATCTGTCTGTCTTGGGAGAGGGATCCCTCTTCTGTTGCTCTCCCTGAGTTTTCTTCCCAGTTTATTCTCCCTGTTAATTTTTTTTTAATTTTTTTTATAGGGAGTTGTTGAGTCTAAGGACAGGATGTTGTATTGCTGTAAAGCCCACTGCGGCACATGTTTAATTTGTGATATTGAGCTATACAAACAAAATTGACTTGACTATGAATCCAAACACACAACGGGACATGGTGAGCAAAGTTTGGTTTCACACACAGCTGCATTTTAGGGCTTAAAAAAACTTATACAATTGTGATTTCAGACACATTTTTATTTTACCACATGCTATACATGGTCAGAAAGCTTAAGACGTTAGCTTTTCAAATGTATAGATGGTAATTAGATTAATACAATACAGGCCTCGAAATGTACTTTGTACCATCCCAAAGTGTGAAATTAATTTTCCTGAAGTCAAGTTTTTACCTCCTCCCAGGTCTACATGGTGATGGTGGTCGCCACCTGGACAGTATTTGGCATTTCTCTCATCACATTTGTTCTATATATCTTATACATCCATATCCTGTTTCAATGTTATATCATTCTCTCACGCCAATGTGAGGCTAATAGCTGTAACTCAGTTTTTGTGCATGTATTAAAAAAAAAACTAAATCAGGAACTAATCACATTAACTGGCTTTTCTCAAATGTCTTCCAAAAGCATCCAAAACCAGAAACATCAATATGATGCGATGCTGTCACCCAAACGTTTTCTGAGTCACCTTTTTCCTCATGAAGTGTAGGGTTCACTTTGCTCCCTGAGCAACCATACCGAGAGACGAATGGGCCATGTCTGTTTCTGTTTTTATTGCATTTAAAGAGCCATGCTAATCAGATGACCATTTGATTGCCATGATTGCTTAACCATAATATCATAAAATGTGATACATTACTTGGCACATGATGCGGATTGTAATCACAACAAGGCTCTACACCTGAAATGATGGAGGAGTTATTCTTTTGTACAATAGTCTTTTACTTTAATATGACTTTAATGCAACTTTAATGCACCATAGATGATTCAAAAGACATTTCATAAAAATGTTCATCGAGATCTGATGCCCCTCTTTAATATTTTTAGAGTTTGATCGATTTGATCAATTTGCTAGTACTATTTTTCTTATTAAACTTATGAAACTTGTATGCAGTGCTGGCTTGTTTATTTTTGCTTGACAAAACTCTTCAATATCTGAGCCTTGGAAGTAAAATGCAGTCGGTAATTCAAACAATTAAAATGGAAAAACCTGAGGTGCAAGTGATAATGGAAAAGAAATGGAATTCAGATACAAATGACTACAACACTTTGCCGGTATGGAACAAGCTACAAAGTATGTCACAGTATGCAGAAGCAATTATCCAAAAAAAAAAAATCTCTTAATTTAATCCCTTGGAAACAAATTTACTACAAACTTCAGGAACAAAAAAAAGTCAACATAAACGTATTGCTGATAATTTATCCACGTTTCAGAAAATGGGGTGCAAAAAAAAAAGAAAAAAAAAGGATGTTTTTTTATTCTCAACTAACAGCTGCCACAGTACTCTGACAGTATTTAAACAGGTATGCCATAGTTTGCTGGCTGGTGGTCAAGAACAGTGTCCAGTGAGTTTTATCACTTAATTGTAGCTGTAGTTGTGTCAGCACTAGGATTATTTTGGTTTCTGATTATCTTGTAGTTAGCCCCTCCCGGCAACATCATAAATGCGTTCGATGACGCATAAGCACCAAACTGCTAAGTCAGTCTCCGTCTGACCTCCCCCACTAAAATACAATTCAAAAGCACACGTTTTATGTGCTAAGTTTTTACATATACTATGAGTTAGGCTTTTCAAAGCTGCCTGTTGATCTGTGATACTTCTAGTTAGCATTATCTTAACATGTTTGTCATGTTAATGCATTCCTAACCACCAAGCCACTGAATCACTGCGGCACAGAGTGGTGCGTGGTGCTAACAGGTTTAAGGCTCAGACGTAAACTGACTTTTGCTGCTGCACAGTGGAAGTAAAAGTGATTTAATGCTGGCAAGCAAGACTCACAATCCCAAATATGATCAGTTCTTTGTGTTCTGTTTATCCAGGAGCAGGACAAACAGAACACAGAGAACCGTGGTGGAGAAGCTTGCCGTGGTGGGGAAGTTTGCATGTACCCCATTGGTACATGCACGCTTCTCCACCACGGCCTATCCCTTGGATACACTAAAGGAGCTATAAGTGTTACTGATAGCCTATCACATTGAGATCTACTTGATAGATAATTTTCAAACCAACAGACAGTTTGTTCTGACAGTCCTACCCTGGTAAGTCTTTGCTTCAATATTGCTTGATCCACAGTATCAAAAGCATTAGATCAGTTAATGAAAAGGCCTGCAGAGTGATACTTATTGGTCTAAAGATACAATGAAATCATCAACTACATTTAAGGCCGCTGTAGTTGTGCTGTGCTTAAATTTTCTTGGAAGTGAATTTGGCAACAAATTAACAGTTTAAGTACACACATTCTAATAGCTTAAGAGTTGTGGGCTTTGGTTTTGTCCACTGAATAATTTTGGCAAGTTATTCTGTCATTAAGCTTAAACAGTTCATTTGGTCAAAGTAATAAAGTTGCATTATATCAATTCCCCCTCCCCTCCCTCATCTTTTTTTTTTCGAAAATCAAAATAGATCAACCTATTTTACCGTCTGTCACCAAATGGCCATCAACAAGTGCCGGCCCCTTACTGCTTAGGATGTTTAGACCAATTCTGAGTTAAAAACTTGTCTTGTGTTAACTGTTAAAAGACACACCTAATCATAATAGTATATTGGGCTGCATTTGGCGAAGTGAAAACGTCTTAAAAAATAACTCTCCATCTGAGTTGATATAGAGTGGTGTGGGGGAGGGTAGGCTTCTCTCAAGTGATGCTTTCACAGGGACTTGTTTCTATCTTAACGACATGTAAATTTCGTTTTTCAACAAAGTGTAATAGAAATCAATATAGCATAATAACTCAGTCGAAAATTATATCTAGTTTATTTATAATCTAAATTATGAGACTATTTACACATTCATGATCTCAGTTTAAATTTTTGTGCTAATCTCTTTGACATATAGCCAAATATTTTTTTTCCATCTTCCACAGGGGATTAGTGCTGCCACCTCTGCCTCGTTAGTTCCATCACCCTTGAATGGTAATATTCAAAACAAATTCCACTGTGACAAATAGGCAAGCTTCTTCTGATGTTTCTCTATAACTCAGATGGACTCTTTGGTGTGTAACAAAGGAAAAACTATTTTTTTTCGTACAAACTTGCAAATTTATTGTAAAAATATTTTGTTGAATAACTTCAATAAATGAATAAAAATACATTAGGCCTTATTATTTTTTGGTGACTGTTGATTAATCGCAATATTACACTTGAGGGTGTGATTCTGTTCATGAAGCAAGCGCCTCATTCCTGACCGCATCACTGTTGGGGCAATTATATCAGTAGGAAACATCCTCTGATGTAATATTGCTTATATAGAGCTCCCATGAGTACAGCAAAAATTACTCATAAGAAAACAATCTACCACTCCTCCCTCTAAAATTTCCGCTGCTAGTATATTTAAAACAATTATAAAGAATAAAAAAAAGGTAAACATTCAATTTTCCCTTTATTCCGTGACAACATATAACGAATTACTCTGCTTCAAACACATCAAACAACAACTTGAGAACACATAGTTAGGTCAGAGAAGAAACTAATATTTGTTGTTTAGGATTTTATATTTTTAGTCGTTTAGACAGGTGTTAGCCTAGATGGCAGATCTAGGCTATAGCATAGTGGGCTTTAGCCTAGCTAGATGAGCCATCTAAGCTGAAACTGGTTGAAAAGTGGTTGACAAAGGAGCATTTAGTAGACATGTGCATCTTACCTAATCAAGCAAACTATATGGACTTGTTTTGCCCATCTTAGACAGAGTTGTTTAGACTTTACATGCTTATGTAATTTATTAAACAGTTTGGTCTTCAGTTGGATTTAGCCAGATATATTGACATATAAGGTAGCACATAACCACCACTTTGTAATCAGGTGTAGACACAGAGGGTAGCTGCTTTTTTGAAGATGCTTCAGGTAATTACTTTTCTCTCAGTACTAGCTTTGCTGTAGCTTAACTAGTTAGTGTAGAGCGAGTGTTAGCTTTGTCAGCTACATTTTTCCAACACTTCTGATCTGTCTGCTTCTTAACTGCACTTAAATTACATGCATATATTTGTTTGTGTATTTTTCTAAGTGTCTGTACATAGATGTTTTTTTTGTTGCATTTTTGCTTTTGTTTTTGTTTTCATGAGTAAGTGTTATTATTTATGTAAAATACTGCTTCACTTTTTCCTCAGTATAATTTCTGTGCCTATAGTCTTTGAACATGTGCACTCAATGTTCTGTACATTGCCAGATTTACTCCAATTAGCACAGCTCCCTTGCCACTTTCCTGAATATCATTTGGGTGGTAAATTGCGGTTATATATTCAGCCGCAGCGTAAGGTTTCTTATGCGGGTTGTGTAAGACCTTTAACTAGTCATCTATCAGGAAATCATTACTCCAAAACAAGTTATAATTGTGCTCAGGCCCACTGGTTACTGCCTCAGCCAGTGCTGCATCAGATCTGAGTGGGTATGACCAACTCATTAAATTCCAATCCATTGTTTTGTGGGTGCTGTAGCCCCAATGCTCTTCAGTGTTGTTTGTTTTCCATCTCGACCAATCCCCTCCTTTCAGCTTTCTCTCAACTTTCTTGTAGACTCCCTACTTCTCTCTCTCTCTCTCCTTGTTTTTCCTTGCTCTCACCCCCTTTATTCCATCCCATCCTTTGCTTTGCTGCATTTCTGAGGTTGGACACATGAAAGCATGTCAGCTTGCTGGTCCCAGCCACCCTGTAGGACATGCTTGTTTTTCAGGCATGCCTCTTGATGGGCAGGGAGAAGAACACAAGGGAATGTTGCTTTGGGCAACACAACCCTCCTTGGATATGGTCAGTCATTGGGCACATCTCTCTTTCTGTATGTCACAAGTGTTTCCAAGTGGCACACTAATGGCCAGGCTACACATAGTAATGATATCAGACTAACTTAAAGATCAAATAGCACTGATAATTCCTGAAAGAAGCAATGCTATGACATGATTACAGTTCCCTCTCTCTGAGTCACACTTCATCACTCTGTCATTTTATCTTTTCCTGTTTATCTGTTCAGGCAGTACTTTTTGATAGCCCTTTCTTGTCTCATTGAATGTCCTTCTGCTGCTCTCTCATTTCATGTCTAACTATCTATTCCCTTTTTCTTCTCCCTTGTTCCTCCTGGTTTAGGATTTCTCTGCTTGCCACTCTCTGTCTCTCTGCTGATTTAACTCTCTGTCCTTTCACCCTACATTCCAATGTTCACCTTGCACTTCTCCACCACCCCTTTACTCACTGTCAATGTATGCTAGGTTGTTGCCACCTTCCTCTTCTGCTCTTCCCGTCCCTTGATATCGCATAGTCTCTATTTGTCAGCTTGTACATTTTCCCCACTTTATTTCACTGATATTCCATCTGCACTATCGCTGTCAAACCCCATACCATCCCTCCTTCCATCAAAAATTGATATCTTTATAACCCTTACTATCTTCTGTAAGTCTAATTTCTTTTTCTCTCTTTGGCACTCTCATTTTCTCAGGTGGCTGTCTGTGATTTGCCCTTGTCATGAGATGAAAAGCTCTCAGCTCCAGCTCTCGCACTTTTCCCATGCTGAGTCCACCCCTCCATTTCTGTTTGCCTGCCTCTATCCTTTCTGCCCTCTTTGCTCCCGCTCTCCCTCACCGAATCAGGCAAACACACAGTCAGGACCTCTTCAAACAAAATGTTAGTGGTCTGTCAATGAATTCCTGCTGTATCCAGCCCACGGTACACGATAAAGGTCCAGTCGATTTAAAACAGCACCAGTAGATGCACAATAACATCCAGTGTTTACTACCATTCAAGAAATAATGATAATTTTAAAAAAGCAACCTAAATAAATGCATAGGCTGGCAGCTTATAATAGCGAGAGGCAGATTTGGCCATGTTTGAGAAAGTTGCTAGAATTTTTGTATCACTGTTTCACTGCCACTAGGTGACTGCCATGCTTTCAGCTGGAAGAGCATTGTGTGCTGTTACATAAGCCCCTTCCACACATGCAGCCTAACCCACAAATCTTCTCGCACTTTTCCGTGTCAGTGTTAAGTGTGAGCCAAAGCTGCCACTGATATTCCCAGAAAAGTTTTACCGACAGTTTGCTGACTCAAGACCTAGAAACTTCTCTGGATTCTTGTTTTTGGAACAACAATAGATTGTACACAAGCCATAACATTGCGCGGTCAAATATGTACTGGGTTACACCAGTCTTAATTACAGCACATTTATGGGAGCGAGCCAGCCGAGAACGCAACTGCAACTTTCTCACAACATGCATTTGTCTGCAGCTGGGGATTGTGTTGGAACCAGCCAAAGCAAGAGCATATTAAAATGTCTGGAATTTGGACAAACCTAGAAATAGTTGGTCCAGTTTCAGGACATTATAATTCTACTTTCAGTCCATGCAGAGGATGAAATCAGTAGGCAGTTGTATGGTACAATTAGAGATGTTGTAGTAGTTCACAACAGGAGTGTAATGAGACAGAGTGCGCTGTCGTACCATGTGTGAACAAATGCTTTATGGAACTCTTATGGATAGAAGCTGTATGTGAACAAAGGAAATCACTAGTTGCGCTGGAAAAGTCATTCTGGCAATATTACCGAATTTGTGTCTGAAAGTGTCTGTAGCAGAGGTGCCGGAAGAATGGAGGTGAGCTGGCCCACCACTCTACCAAAAACTGGGCAGGTGTCCCATTACTGTATTTGTTTAGTTCATGCTGGCTTTGTTTGTGGAAAAATCTCTCTCCCTAAGCACATTAACTCAGCCCACTGACCTATAGATACAGAAAGACACACTGTCAAACTGAACAGCTAAACAAATGAAAACCTCAATTTCAGCTGTGGAGTGGGATTTTTACTCAAAACACACACACACACACACACACACACACACACACACACACACACACACACACACACACACACACACACACACACACACACACACACACACACACACACACACACACACACAAACACACACACACACACACAAACACACACATATATACACACACATATGAGTGTGAGTGTGAGTGTGTGTGTGTGTGTGTGTCTGTCTGTCTGTCTGTCTGTCTGTCTGTCTGTCTGTCTGTCTGTCTGTCTGTCTGTCTATCTATCTATCTATCTATCTATCTATCTATCTATCTATCTATCTATCTATCTATATATATATATATATATATATATATATATATATATATATATATATATTGACAGCTGATGATGGACAGTTGACAGTTGAGTGAGAGAGACAGGTTTGTCTCTCTCACTCAACCTCGCACCCCTAGTAAAGCCAAGAAATGCCTATGTGTTGCACTATTCAAAAACCATTCTCTGGCTGTCACTATGTTAACATGCAGTCAACAATCTAATTAAGGTGAATAATCAAATTATTGTGATAGTTCGATTAAGGTGTGTACATGTGTTTAATTGGTGCAATCACCTAATGAGTTTAGTTTACAAGCCTCCTTGGTTAATCAAATTATGCAACTAAAGTTATTTTTTTGAGATCCCACTATCAATATTGTGGTCAAGACTTTTGGCAAAAAAAATATTAATTTCTTTCTTTCATTCTCCCAAAACTTTTCCATATTAAGGTCCTTCGTTTTATTGAGCATAAACACTGTTTCAGTCTCACTCCAGACATGTTGTTGTTCACTGCTGCTCGAAAAGAGGAGACAAGGCACACCTACCTGTATTGTTGACGTGCTGGCAAAGGGGATCGTTATCCAAAGATTAAGAAAAGGAAGATGCACACATATTTTATCCTGAAGAATTATATTCTGAGGGGAAAACGAAAAAAAAACTATGTTTGCCAAATTGATTACACTGGTCTACAAAAATATAGTGCTTTTTTTCTTGCATGGACTTTGGAAACTGTATTTGGCTAATTTTGGGCTGCTGAATCCAAATCTGAGCTCAGATTTGCTCTATCACGTCAAGTTTTTGTGCTATCTGTATGCTCCTTATTCAGGATTTTACAAAAGTTGACCATCAAGTCTGGCAATCTTGGTGGGAATAAAAATGACCCCTATTCATTTCCTAAGTAATTTCACGGTAGGCTGAGTGTTTATTTATTCATTTTAATCATTTTTGCATCTATCGATCTTCTAATGCGACAGTGTTTTTTAACTTCAAGTGTAAAATTGCTGTTTTCTCAAAAATAATGATTTTTCATAGTTCAAAAACCTGATGTGATAGGCAAAAACTAATGCCAGATTTGATTCAACACCCAAAAGTTAGCTAGAATCCGTTGAAAAACCCCATGCAAGAAAAACTGTGTTGACCAGTGTTATTAATACATATTTGCATCAGTGTTATGAGCCTACAGCTTCCTTGTCTTAATCTTTGCCTGCCGTTACTAGCCACATTGTCCTTTGTCTATTGTTTCCAAGTCAGCTGCTAGTAGCGAGACCTGGTGCATGAGCACGGCCCCAGAAGAACTCTGTGGGGCTGAGTATTGCACTTGTTTTTTTGTTTTTTGTTTTAAATATTTTATATATGTTCAGTATAATAAAATAGTATGACCTATAGTTGTATTGTTGTTTTGGGGTTTTTTTTAGACAGAAATGCATTTTTACATTTTTGCAAATGTGTGTCAAAAAGACATGTATGTTAGGGTTAATACTGCTGTCTGTGCCCTTGATTGAGGCATGGCAAGATGGACTGGAGTTGGTCCCTGGGCGCTGCTCGGTGGCTGCCCACTGCTCCTAGTTGCATGGCTAGGATGGGTTAAATGCAGAGAGCAGTTTCCCTACGGGGCTCAGTAAAGTATCTCAAAATGACAAAAAAAAAAGAAAAAGCGTTGAATACAATTCATTGCACCAAGCTAGATGGGCAGCAGAGTGCAGCGGGAGCCCAAACATATTTTCATTTACCCGGGGGGTGGGGGGTGTGTGTGAAAAGGTTTGATAACCACTGGTGTGTACAAAGCACCATAGATCGAATGATTGATGCAAAATCTAGCTCTGTTAATTGCATTATGCTTTGCTTGCATTTAGGCCTTAATTTGATTAAGATAGTTGAATTAAGGTGTTTACATGGCAGTTGCAACAATCAAATTATTGCCTTAATCTGATTATCTTGAGGCTTGAGCCCTTTCACACTAGAGGATAATCTGCCCCTGATTATCGGCCCCCTGTGGCTTTGGTTGGTGAGGACAGCTTGACGCGAGAATCGGCCTGATCCTCGTCATGCGTAGAGTAGAGCTGCCCTTTAGCAAAGCAACACGTACAAAACCGCTGACCGCTGTGATACGGGGAGGGGGGGGGGGGTTATCTGCTTGTTTAAAATCATTTCAAGGGCAACATTCACGGGATTGTTGATGATGAGGCCATTCTGTTCAAAATTCTGTTAAAAAAACAGACTTTCTCCCCACCGCCTTAAAGAACCTAAACAGAGGCTTTGTGTTAAACAACTGCATTTCCAGATGTGGGCGTGATATTTCACTAATTATAAAAGAAGGTTAATTACTCAGAAATTTCCATTTAATAACCGAAGAAGCCAAGCAATCTACATTTATTCAGACATCAACATGTGGTGCCCTATGCTTAGAAAAATATGAAACATACGTACTATATTTTGCCGAAATTGGTTTTCCCCCGTATTATTGTTTTTCAGTGTCATAGTCTACAAGACTACGATGCAAACGAAGGCCATTGTTGGTATTTGCCATGTAATGTATAAACAACGAACTACATCGGTCTCTATTCAAAGAAACACCACAAAAAAAAAAAAAAAAAATATATATATATATATATATATATATATATATATATATATATATATAAATAACGTTTTTGGGGCCATTTATGACAGATGAGTTTGTTTCTACTTGGCCAATTACCCCACTCTTCCAAGCTGTCCCGGTCGCTGCTCCACCCCGTCTGCCGATCCAGGGAGGGCTGCAGACCACCACATGCCTCCCGCGATACATGTGGAGTCGCCAGCCGCTGCTTTTCACCTGACAGTGAGGAGTTTCGCCAGCGGGACGTGACGCGTGGGAGGATCACGCTATTCCCCCCCGAGCAGGGGCCCCGACCAACCAGAAGGGGCGTTAATGCAACGACGAGGGCACAGACCCACATCCGGCTTCCCACCCGCAGCCACGACCAATTGTGTCTGTAGGACGCACGACCAAGCCGGGGGCAACACAGGGATTCGAACCGGGATCTCTTTGTTAGTAGGCAACGGAATGGACCACTACGCTACCCCAACACCCATATGACAGCTGAGTTTTGATAACAGACTGACAAACATTGAAAACAAATCAGGGCTTCCTTATCTTAGATGTATGAGCTCCTTATTTTCAATCATTCACATGAATTACATTATATTATAATCTATCTTTCAAGTGTACTTTTACCATGGGGTTGCTTTGTTGCTTTTACTTTCAGGCGTGCAGATTATAGGAAAAAGGAGAAAATAAATTTATCTGAGATAACTTCATTGTGCCATTTTTGTCGTTTCAGTTGAAGACTGGTGTTTACACAATTTCAAACATTGTTGGAGTGAACAGTAACCTTCACAAATTCCCGTTATTAGATTGATTTATCATTCAGGAAAGATGAGATGCAAGTTATGTGAAATTTGAAAGTGAATTCGCCTTGTCACAAGTGCTGAAAATGGTAAGCAACATGCCATCTAATATCTTTATTTTTTTAGCACTATTCATTTGAGTATTTTTTTCCTACTCAGTAAACACAAAATGTATTTTCCTAAATGACCTAAATCACATTCAGATGAAGATGATCCAGAGAGAGAGAGAGAGAGAGAGAGAGCAAGAGAGTGAGTGAGAGAGAGAGACCTTTGACTTTTAAGCAAGCCTTTAATGTTCCAATTCTTCATTCACATCAAGATAACATTAACACAAATACTCATATACAGTGAAAAACACAATTGCCTTACACAGTGAAAACAAAAGGACACAGATCTTCCCCCTATTTATTTTTCAGAGATTAAGAAGAAGCACTTGGTTTTCTACAGTGCACAGCACATCCCCATGTCCCCAAATAGAAATAAATCCTTCCAAGTTTGAACTAAGTTCGAAAAACATGAACTCAATTTTCAGCCAAGCAGCCTCTAGACCCCTGAACATGTGTAGCATCTGTGGACCCAGTGCCTTTCATTTTGTTCCTTCTACTAAGCCAAATGCTAATTTTTGCCTGACCTGTCAAAACTTAACCAAGGTGACACATCTGCACTGTGCTGCCGTGTACCTCGGACCAAAGACAAACAGGCTGTCTTCGAGAACCTCTCCTAAACCTCTGAGCCACTGCTGCAGTACAGAGAAAAGAGGGCTCAACCTGGGACATCTGAGCCATAAGTGCTGTAGAGTTTCCTCATCGTTAAAGAAAGAGCAGTGGCTCCCTACCCTGGGATCAATGTGTGCCATATGTCTGTTCGTAGCCACAGCCCCATTTACCACCCTCCACTGTAGATCCGCAGTGCGTTTCTCTATGGGGGGTTTGTACAGGGACCTCCAGCTGCCCCTGGGGGATGAGCCTGGTGCCAACACACTCAACCACCTTGACTCCTGTACGCTGGCTAGTGATGTTCTGTTGAGAACCTTTACAGTGACTGTGTACAAGGCCTTCTGTGATGTACTTAAGAAGTCATGTAGTTTTGGTGTTTTAAAGAGAGAATGGCCCCCTTCAATTCCTCCTGCTCCTCCACTGCTGCACAGATTGACAAAGATTGAAAAACAGGCCGGACAGCTGTCTGATCCTCTCCACATTCTTCTCCTAGTGCCTCTCCGAAGAAGCCAGGAAGTACACTGATAACTTCCTCCAACAATCTCTTCATCAAACGAAGATATTTAAAGCCAGTATCTTGGCTCAAAATGCCAGCTGTCTTCCACTGTCCTCCTGATCTGAGACACACTAACTTCGTAAGTCCAGCTCTTATGAGGGATCTCTGTACACGTACGGAGCTGAGCATCCTGCAGCATATCAGTGGGTTATGGAACAGTGGTTCCTCCCCCTACACTGCCATAGAGCTGGGAGTGGTCTCTGTTGGTGTGTAAGACCGTTCCCCAAGCGCAGACGACAGATTGATAGAAGGGTGTCGTCGTGAACTCCATGACAGCCAGGTCCAGAAGGAACAAGTGCTTGTCATAGTTCAGGTTCATAACCCTTCGAAGTAATACAGATGCTGTTTCACTCCAAAGTCGCTGGTCATGGTATAAAAGGCGCTGCACAGTTTGAAGGCGAAAAGCCATGATACGACCACAAAGGTCAATCAGGCTCTGGCCTCCTTACAGCACTGGTAGGAACAGTACAGCAGACTTGGTCCAGTGAAAGTCTCTCCAGAAGAAGTTCACCAGCGTCTTCAGTACTTCCCATATGAGCGTGTCCGGAGGTCCTACAACTGTAAACTGGTGCCAGAACATTGAGGCAATCAAGTTGTTAACAATCAAGACTCTCTCCCTATAGGACAACTGAGGCTGGATCCAAGTCCATCTAGACGATCGGGCACTGACCTTTTCAATTAAACCCTCCCAGTTTTTGCTTGAAAGCTGTCACAGCCCAGAAAGACACCTAGGCATTTTATCCCTTCTGTATTCCACTGCAGCCCTGCTGGTACTGTCAGCTCCTCTTTATTGTTCCATTCCCCCAGCAAGAGACCCTCAGATTTTGACCAGTTGACTTTTGCAGAGGAAGCTTGTTCATATAAGGCCAATTTCTGCTTGAGAATTTGTAGATTGTTTTGAGTTGTTATGAAAACCGTGACATCATCAGCGTATGCTGATAAGCTAACTGCACTGGTGATGTTCCCTGGGAAGGTTAGTCCTGGGAGCCCTTGCCTGAGCTGAAATAAAAGCAGTTCAATGGCCAGGGAGTACAGCATTCCAGATAAGGGACAACCCTATCTTATACCTCTCTGAACAGAGACAGGTCGGCTGAGTCCACCTCCTACCTTCAACAGAACACTGGCTCCGGAATACATCAACTTGATCCAATTAATAAATGTATTCCCAAAACCAAAACCTTCAAGTGTTTTAAACAGATAGCAATGATCAATCCTGTCAAAAGCCTTCTCTTGATCTTAGGAAAGCAGGCCAACATCCAGCACCTGCAGCTTAGTTATGGCAATAATGTCCCATATAAAAAAAAAAAAGATTATCCTTAATTGTACGGTCAGGAACACAGTACGTCTGGCTGTAATGCACAACCATATCCATACACTGTTTGAGTCTATTTGAAAGACATTTTTCAATTATCTTATAATCAGTACATAACGATGAAACTGGTCTCCAGTTTTTCAGTAGGCCAAGATCTCACTTTTTTGGTAGCAGTGTCAGGACAGCCCTTCTACAACTCAAAGGTAGAGTTTCAGAGTCCAAACAGTCTTTAAATACATCGTGTAAGTCTCGTCCAATTATAGTGCAGAACGTCTTGTAGAACTCTGAAGGAAGTCCATCAACTCAGAAGGCTTTGCCACAGCTGAGCTGCTGAACTGCCACAGACATCTCGTCAAAGGAGATGAGGGACTCCAGCGAGGCCACCTGTGTTTCACCCAGCTGAGGCAGTCCCTCCAGTATCTCCTCCACACAGTCAGAGTCAGGGGTCTCCGCACTGCTGTAAAAGTCTATCGCCAACCTCCTCATCTCTGATGGATCAGTTGCCCCACTGGAAAGTTTGAGATGCATCATCACATTGTTCTTTCGATTTTTTCTTTCAAGTTTAAAGAAAAAAGAAGTTGGATCATCTATGTCTTTGATGGTGGTGATTCAGGTTCTGATTAAAGCACCCTATGCTCTCTCATGTAGGAACCAACCTAAAGCCTTCCTCCTACTTTCCCAGGTGCTGCTGTTGCCATCATGTCCAATAATGACTTCGTCTTCTAATATCTTAATTTATCTCTCTAATTCGTCAAGACAGATTTTCTCCATACTGAGAATGTGTTGTTTGTATTGCTGACATAAAATCCTAATTTGTGTTTTGCCTACCTCCCACCATCAAGCTAAACTCTCAAAATCTTTCTTCCTCAGCCTCCAATGACTCCAGAAGTCAGAGAAGAACTGACAGAAGGCTTTATCATGCGTTAGCCATACATTGAAGTGCCAGTAGAAACAGTGTCGAAATTGAACTTGTAGAGAAAAGTCTGCCACTACTAAATGGTGATCTGAAAATCCCACAGGTGATATTGTGGACTTAATCGACCCGTTGCTGTATGTTTGATTGAGGTAAATTCTATCCAACCTGGCTTTTACCCATGTGTACTGCTTTACTGTCGGTTTAAGTGTCCTCCAAACATCCGTGAGGTCGTTTGCTGCGACCACAGTGGACAGAAAAGAAGCTGACAGTGGATGGGGCTCTTCTGAGTTTCTGTCAACTGTAGGGTGTGCAGTGCAATTCCAGTCTCCTCCCTCACTATGATTGAGCCACTATTAAATTGTTTAAGTTTATCCCTCAGTTTGCTAAACAATCTCAAGCGATCAGTGCCTGTATAAAAGCATACACCTTTATAAAAACAAAAGGTATTTCTCAGATTGTTGCCTGAACTACTTGGATTCTGCCCTGCTCCACTTAACATGCCAACACATTTGTTAAAAGGAGGCGCTGCGAGAAAAGAACAACTACACCTACACTAAAGTTGGTACCATGGCTCAAAAAAACCAAAAAACTGGCCTGCCCAACTCATTCCCCACTCTATCTCGTTGTCTACAGAGCTATGTGCTTCATGTAAGAAGAGCACATCTACACTCACCGGCCACTTTATTAGGCACACCTGTCCAACTGCTCATTAACGCAAATTTCTAATCAGCCAATCACATGGCAGCAACTCAATGCATTTAGGCATGTAGACATGGTCAAGACGATCTGCTGCAGTTCAAACCGAGCATCAGAATGGGGAAGAAAGGTGATTTAATTCACTTTGAACGTGGCATGGTTGTTGGTGCCAGACGGGCTGGTCTGAGTATTTCAGAAACTGCTGATCTACTGGGATTTTCACGCACAACCATCTCTAGGGTTTACAGAGAATGGTCCGAAAAAGAGAAAATATCCAGTGAGCGGCGGTTCTGTGGGCGAAAATGCCTTGTTGATGCCAGAGGTCAGAGGAGAATGGCTAGACTGGTTCGAGCTGATAGAAAGGCAACAGTAACTCAAATAACCACTCATTACAACCGAGGTATGCAGAAGAGCATCTCTGAACGCACAACATGTCGAACCTTGAGGCAGATGGGCTACAGCAGCAGAAGACCACACCGGGTGCCACTCCTGTCAGCTAAGAACAGGAAACAGGCTACAATTCGCACAGGCTCACCAAAATTGGACAATAGAAGTTTGGAAAAACGTTGCCTGGTCTGATGAGTCTCGATTTCTGCTGCGACATTCGGATGGTAGGGTCAGAATTTGGCGTCAACAACATGAAAGCATGGATCCATCCTGCCTTGTATCAACGGTTCAGGCTGGTGGCGGTGGTGTAATGGTGTGGGGGATATTTTCTTGGCACACTTTGGGCCCCTTAGTACCAATTGAGCATCGTGTCAACGCCACAGCCTACCTGAGTATTGTTGCTGACCATGTCCATCCCTTTATGACCACAGTGTTCCCATCTTCTGATGGCTACTTCCAGCAGGATAAGACGCCATGTCATAAAGCTCGAATCATCTCAGACTGGTTTCTAGAACATGACAATGAGTTCACTGTACTCAAATGGCCTCCATAGTCACCAGATCTCAATCCAATAGAGCACCTTTGGGATGTGGTGGACCGGGAGATTTGCATCATGGATGTGCAGCCGACAAATCTGCAGCAACTGTGTGATGCTATCATGTCAATATGGACCAAACTCTCTGAGGAATGTTTCCAGTACCTTGTTGAATCTATGCCACGAAGGATTAAGGCAGTTCTGAAGGCAAAAGGGGGTCCAACCCGGTACTAGCAAGGTGTACCTAATAAAGTGGCCAGTGAGTGTATGTTCTTAGCTCTACTCAACTCACCACACCTCGCTTATCTCTATCCCGTCCTCCATTAATATTGAGACTCCCTACCCGCAATCGTTCCATTAAAAGAAGAGAGAAAATGAAGGATGAGACAGTGAAAACTTTCCAAGAGAGAAAAAAACACCTTTCGTGTATCACCTATATTTCAATTTTGAACATTTAAAGGAACTTTTCGTCGCCTTTCTTTCCTAAGTTTCGTCAGAATCTTCTTTAGATGAAACCTCTTCTGTTAACTGAGCTCTTCATATCCAGCCAGCCGTTTTTCTAATCTTCATAACAGAGTTAACAAACCTGTCCACATCTGGGAAGAAATCTGCTACTTCCACAGACTGTACGTTTCATCAAGGAAATCATTAATCTCCTTTAATGACTATGACTGCTGATCACCTTGTGACACAATATCAGTAAACTGAGATAGACTATCATCCTCTAACATTTCCTCATCTTTATTTCCAGCGTTTTCACAGTGTGACTCACCTGTTGCAGAGACCTGACTCTCAGCCTCAAGTGGGTGACTGTATCTCACTGGTTCTGTCTGTCCTCCGTCTCTGCATACATCCACATCATGTGCTTCAGTACCACTCAGATTACCGTCATTTACAGTATTGCCGTCTTGCTCAGTTGTTATATTTCCCTCCATACCAGGTTGCGGATCACCGGTTGCGGTATCTCCCGCCGCCTGCTGCGCTGTTTGCGGG
This sequence comes from Lampris incognitus, assembly GCF_029633865.1. Classification (NCBI taxonomy): domain Eukaryota; kingdom Metazoa; phylum Chordata; class Actinopteri; order Lampriformes; family Lampridae; genus Lampris; species Lampris incognitus. The sequence goes on from NC_079222.1 coordinate 20,955,024, forward strand.
CTACCGCCCTCAGCGGCGCCATCAGGCTGTGGCTCGCCGGAACTGCTGCCTGCTGTGGGCAAGATGAACGTTTGTGGCCGAAATTGCCGCACTCAGAACATTTCATGTTGCCAGAATTTGCGTAAAAAGTGTAGAAACCGTGTTCGTATTTGACTTTAAATGACACTTGTAGAAGTTTTGAGGGATCATTTAAATAAATGAACGCCGCTCACAACCCAGACGAACTGTTCTGAACCCAACAGCAAACCTTCCGAAACGACTCACTTCTCTTTCAATGAGCGCGTTCGGGATAAACGGAGGTACGCCTGACACGGTAACACGTGTCGATGGCGCAAACAATGGCGAGACGGCTACAAACAGATCGTCCAGCACCAGGCCTCTCTCAACCAACAGCTGGACCAAACGCTCCTCTCGGAGAAAAGCCACCACGGCTTTATTCATCCGAGAGCCTTAGGTGGTATTCTCATAGCCGACCTGTTCTCCTGCAGCCAGGAGAACCTGTTCCACAGTGTACCGCGAGTCGACCACGACTCTAACCCCGTGTCTGATAGACGGGGGAGGCGAGCCCTCACCGGGGAGGGACGCCATATTGCACACCACCAAACTCCCACCAGCTACTCCAGTCACTTTCCAACAACCAGCAACAAAGTAAAATTAAACTTCTCTCACCCCACCGTGTAGAGAAGAAAGGAAAAGAGAAACCGAGTGAATTAAGCCAAACAACACACTCAAGCTCATTCAACACCCTCACTCACGCTGACGCACCCTACCTTCCCACATGCAGTGCAGAAAGAGAGAGAGCGAGAGAGAGAGCGCGAGAGAGAGCGAGAGAGAGAGAGGGGGGGGGGGAGAGAGAGAGAGAGAGAGAGATTAATTATTTATCGTCATTATTTAGCGAATGCCTCTTGGCAGACGCTTTTGGCCCGGGGCGACGTGCGGACTGTAGGTGGCGCATTCTTAACGAGTGTGGCGCACGGCCTCGACGCTGTTGGTGCTGTGTACTTGCCGGCTAGGCCGCGGGACCATTAACTATTATTGCTATTGTTGTTGTTTGATATCATAATCACTGTTGTTGTTACTGTTATTACAATCATTGTGGCTGTTGTGTTGTTGTTTTACATGCTTTGGCAATATGTACAAAAAAGTATGTCATGCCAATAAAGCAAATATTGAATTGGATTGAATTGAATTGAAAGCGAGAGAGAGAGAGAGAGAGAGAGAGAGAGAGAGAGAGAGAGAGAGAGAGAGAGAGAGAGAGAGAGAGAGAGAGAGAGAGAGGAGAGAGAGAGAGAGAGAGAGAGAGAGAGAGAGAGAGAGAGAGAGAGAGAGAGAGAGAGAGAGCGCAAGAAAGAACACTTTGGTATACAATGTGTTTGTGTTCATGATTTTTGCTGTGTGTGACTCGATTGAATGTGAGTGCAAGAGACCATGTACTCATTTTTGGTTTTGTTTGCAAAGCATTACTCCACGAACACATCATACAGGCTAGAGAATACTTTTCTGCAGCGACCGCAAATTTATAAGCAATTTCCCTAAAGCCACCAACACACACAACAATCTTAAAGGAAGCAGTAAGACAACTCATCGGATGCTCATCCTCTTTTAAGTGTTAGAAAATCTACATCACAATAAGAGTGATGTCAGACATCAACCGGTGAATAGTGTAACTCTTGATTACCTTGTTGTAGAATACATAAGCCTGACTCAGAGTGCCCATATTGCACACTAAACAGAAGCCTCCTACGCAAGGTGGGCACTCAGTCGTCTGAAAGCCATTTCTCAGCATTATCGATTCATTCCCTCGGTGAACTGAATTACATTCGATCCAATTTGGTTTCCCACCTATTCTCCTCTGCAGGACAGAAGACTTATTTGCATGGGGCACTGTAGAGGTATGGGGGCATAAAGGCTCGAGGGTCGGGGAGAGGAGAGAGAAAGGGATGAGAGAAGAGTGGGAGAAATACAAAGGGAGGAAAGGGTAGAAAGCAAAATGGCTTGATGGATGAATGGCAGTGTAATTATTTCTATTGCATGCTCAACACTTTGACTCTGAGTCAGGTGTGTGCAGACAAAGCTCGTTCCCTTTGCAGAGGCGCTCACATAGCAAGCTGATATGAGTAATATTGGTTTATTAAAGCCTTGTTTGCATGAAGACAATTTGTTAAGATATACTGTTTTAAAATACAATTAAAAGACAGTTGTCAACATGGTCTATTTCAGATATTCAGTATACCAGCAAACCGGTAGAATTGCAAAAGAGGCTGGTTTCATACTAAAGAGTGTTAGCGGTGCATGTGTTTGGCCTTGGTTGTTATCTGTGTGAGACGGTTGTCTTGGTAACCTCATATAAACTTCCAATTCAGAGACATTCGGAGGCAAAAAGAAAAAAAGAAAAAAAGGAGGCTTTGCAGAGTAGAGCATGCTCTTATGTACACATTTAAACGAAAACACTGCAAACATGTCCTGTCCTCCATTGAATAAATAATGCTTCAAGGCCAGAAGTATCAATATGCATAAATCTTAAGAGAACAGCCAATCAAAAAATTTTAATGGTGTGAGAACATTCTTTCTACGTTTTCCAGTAACCGTGCACATCTGGTAACGCCGGGGGCAGCTGACAGGACAGCAGGCTTATTAATGATTACCTTCAGCAGGTGTCCCATAGTTCCGTATCCTCTGACCTTTCCCTCTGAAGGAAACAGTCAATGGACTGCCACAGCGCCCAGTGAGATACCCCCCCTCCTCCTTATGGCCCCTCGACCATCTCTGAAGGCCAATCAAACTCAAGATAGGTGGGGGGAATTTGAGTGTGGTGATATTGTCAAAGCAGTCTTCAAATATTTCTACTCTGGATTTGCAAATTTTTTTTTAGAATACGTCAGAGCGCTTAGGAAAATACCTGCTAGCGGTTGAAGCAAGAGTCCTCTGTGTGTACAATTGACGGCCTTTATACAGCGCTTTTCTAGTCTACCAGCCACTGAAAGCGCCTTACAATCTACGCCTCACATTCACCCATTCACACACACATTCATACACTGATGGTGGAGGCTGCCATGCAAGCTAGGCGTCAACCTGCTCATCGGGAGCAGTTAGGGGCTCAGTGTCTTGCTAAAGGACACTTCAGCATGCTCTTTGGAGGAATCTGGGATCGAACGAGCGACCTTTTGCTTAATAGACGACCTGCTCTACCTCCTGTGCCATGCTGCCCATGTATTGGTGGTCTTTAATCTTCTGTTGTATTGGTGGTTTCTTCATTTTTACCCCTTCCTTCCCCTTCCCTTTTGTGCAAATATGTTATTTAAATATGAGGCACGGTGTTGTATCACTGTAAATTATACAACAACACGTACATATGCTGCAACATGTCCCAGGGATGCACGCTTGTAGTGTTTACAAATCCCAGTCAACTATAGTCATGCTGTTAAAGTACAGCCCAAAATCCCTTACGAGTGCTTGAGGACAAAGGGATACAGGCTATTCCAGTACACTCAAGTGATATTAACTATCGTCACAGCACCTCCTTATGATGTTGACAGAAACACATAGGTGGCACGTCTTAACAACAGGGCCTATTTGCATTATAACTGACTGCAATAGGCCCCCTAATCACCAGGGGGCCCACGTGGTGTGGTGTTTTTCCCCCCTTTCTTTTTCTTTTTCCACAGAGGGACCCCTTTAAAGTCGAGATGAAATAAAAAAAAGTCTTTTAACCATATTATATCACATTCCCAGTCATATTTTGCACCTACATAATAATATATACTACTCTACTACTACTACTACTACTACTATTATTACCACCTTCGGCTTCTCATGTTAGGGGTCACCACAGCGGATCATCTGTTTCCATTTCTTCCTGTCCTATGCATCTTCCTGTCACACCAGCCACCTGCATGTCCTTTCTCACCAATATATATACATATATATACACACACATACACACACACACACACACACACACACACACACATACATACAAACAAACAAACATATATATATATATATATATATATATACATACACATGCACACACACACATACATACATACATACATACATACATACACACACACACACACATATATATATATATATATATATATATATATATATATATATATATATATCAAAGAATAAATACAAAAAAACAAAAAACAATCTCTGTGTATTTTTATATCAAAGTCCAATCACGTTTTCTTGCTGCAAAACAAAACATGACGCATGCTTATGTGGTCTTGAACCAACCACTTTCAACCAATAATATCATGACATCCACTCATCAATTAATCTTCAACTTTTAGTGGCAGAGAGCTAAGATTCATTAGCTAGCTAGCTAGCTAGCCAGACGCCCAGTTTTCAACATTCAAATCAAAATCCCAACTTTATGTCCCACTTCTCTATCCCGTTTCACTCGGGAATAGTATGTCACGTTACAGAAATCGAATGCTCTCGAAATGCTGTTTCAGCTGGACTTTAAATGACTAAGTGGCTATGTTTTATGTAACACTTTTATCCAAAGTGCCTTACAAAGTGTTTGATGCTCATTCACCCATTCATGCTCATACTCGCACACCATACAGACCCTTCAACATGTGGACAGGAGGAGGTGGAGCTCGAACTGCGAACCCTGTGACCAGTGGTCGACCCGCTCTATCTCCTGTGCCACAGCCGCCCCCTTGTGATTTGACATAAGAATGACATTTGGCTTGTTCCTATGGTGAAGTATAATGACATTCAGAGGAGTTTTATTTATTTTTTTGCCATATTGATGACATTAGAAATGATTGAACGGGTTAGTTGCAGCTAAACACTATGTATTAATTATGTATTAATTCCGTGTCGGCCCTCAAAACCATGGAGACAGGTACAGCCAGAAGTCATCAGGATTTGCTTTATGAAATCTTGGTTACCAACTCAAGAATAGTTAGACAAGGGAAAATGTCACATTCATATGGATCCGAGAACATTCAGGTATCCTGGGAAACAAGAGAGTAGACGATATGGCAAAAGAAGCAGTCAAAAAAGGAATTGTTGAAATCAATTTTAAATTATCAAAATCAGAGGGGAAAGGTACAGTCTGGAAAAAGGATAAATCAACAGTGGCAACAGCACTGGGATAACCCAATAAAAGGGAAATATTTACACTCAACCCAAAACAGAGTAGGTATATTAAGAAGTAGGGGAACAAAACAGAAAGCTCAGCGGTAATAAGCAGGCAGATAATTGGGCACAGCAACATTAACAATGCACTTCCATCATAGGAAAACATCCAACAGGTATTCCCGATCAATGCCATGAGGCTGAGCCAGTATGCCAGCAGCAATATCAACATGCACCCTGGTCCAAGCAGATGTGGGCTTGGCTAGTATTGGATGGAAGGCCTCCCGGGAAAACTAAGTTGCTGCTGGAAGTGGTGTTAGTTGGCAAGTAGGGGCACCCTTCCCTCTAGTCCTAATAAAACGGAAAAAAAAATCCCAGTGCAGTGATTGGGACACTGCTGTAGGTCCTCATTCACTGTGGTCATTAAAGATCCCATGGCACTTAACGTAAAGAGTAGGAGGTCCCCGATGTCCTGGTAGAATTCCCAACATGTCTCTGTCCATCTAGCCACCTAATCATCCCCCTGTGTAATTTGCTCAATGATTCCTCCCTCTCCACCTCAAGCTGATGTGTGGTGAGCTTTCTGGGGCAAAATGGCTGCCGTGTATCACCAAGGTGGGTGCTACACACATTGGTGGTGGTTGAGGTGAGTTCCCCTCCTTTCAGTGTGAAGCACTTTGGGTGTCAAGATAAAGTGCTAAATGTAATCCATTATTATTATCATCATCATCATATCCTTATAGCATGCAGTAAATGTACGCCTGAAAGACAAGAAATGATAACACAATTATAGAAAATAGGGCGGGTAGAGGACAAGGTTAAAAGTATGTTAGACTGTGGAGACAGCATTGAGGGGAGGAAATGGTTATTTATTTTTTAAGGACTACTGGGCTGGAAATACAGCATTGAAATGAATGGACACTAAGGGAGACTAAAACTTGAAAGTGGCAGTAATGCAACAGTATGTATACAAACTGCCGTAAAAATCTCACAGAAGAAGAAGAAGAAGAAGAAGGAGGAGGAGAGGAAGAGGATGAGGAGGAAGAGGAGGAGAGGAGGAGGAGGAGGAGGAGAAGAAAAGTAATGATAATAATAAGAAGACAGAAGACCGACCAGAGGAGGGACAAGTACAGTGACCAGGACACATACCCACATCTGGCTTCCCACCCGCAGACACGGCCAATTGTGTCTGTAGGGACACTCGACCAAGCTGGAGGTAACACGGGGATTCAAACCGGCCAGCCGTGTGTTGGTAGGCAACGGAACAGTCCGCCACACCACCCGGACGCCCAAATTAGTGTCAATTTAACATAATTCAACAGTATTTATTGTTGGAAATCCCCACAACATGAACGGTTACACATAGCAAAGAGCATCAGCTGAATTTTGGCTCATATGCAGGAGCATTTAGTTGTAATACACGTTAAAGTGGGGTGGGGGGCACTGTAAGATGTTACTAAGGGCCCCAAAATATTCAGAAACGGCTCTGCTTAACAATAACTCCTTTAAATTCTACTATGAAAAAAGTGAGGTTTATCTAACCCCATAGTCCTCACTGAACAGCACATAGCCATCCAAAGAATGCCGTGTCATTTACATTACCATGTGTTCAGGGGAGATATTATGGCGAGTTGTTCATCCAAGCTGCTCTCTCTTCTATCTTCACTCCTGTTTAAAGTCTCTGACAGGCTATATAGCCGGAATCTCCCTCCTGGGGACATTAGAATAGATATTCCCCAGAAAGAGATTCTTTAAAGGGTGCCCTCTAGTAAGTATGACTCCGAGGGAGAGCAACAACTCCCATTGGCGTTAACATTTCACACCAAGTCCATCTGCATTAAGGGTAATTAGGCCCCAATGCGGTCTGAAGAAAGAGCGAAGAAAAAAATGCGTGCTTTGTTAAATCATTAGGTATGCATCCATCATTCCTCTCCAAAATTGGTAAAATAATTACTAATGAAGTATTTACTTGTCTTAATTGGTCCTCTTGTTTGATTTATTTAAAAACATATTTATAGCAAGCACTGAACAAGATTTAGGCTTCACCTAAGCTTTGTGTAGTAGAAGTTATTCTGCTATATTCCAGTGTTAAATTAAGCACATGAAGTTTTAAATATGCAGAATTATCCAACCATATCTTCCTGATGCTTCCTATTCATCTGGCTGAATGATCACTTGGTCCAACTCAAGCAAACATTAAGATGCCGTGGGATTGCTTATGAGCTGAACAGAGATGTGCAAATTGCCATGAAGATGAATGAAAACGATACCACCATGGTAATGCATCTCAGCGGCTGCTCACTAAAAGACCCTCTAAATGATGAAGCCTTTTAGTGAAATCAGATTTAGCCCTAATTATATGACAAGCTGAGATTGGTCTCCCTCTAGATAGTGATAGGCGCATCTTGTGAAGCTCAAATAAGATATTATGGAACAGTGGGCTAAAACACAGCAAAAAAAAAAACACACACATCTGTGTAATGCATAATGGAATTTCACCAAATGATGGCAGAATTGCCCGGAAACACATGCATGAAGCACATATATCAAGACGCAAAGGGTTTGATGAGGGTATGGTCAGATGATGTGAGAGTTGGGGAAGTCTGGGTAGTGTAGCGGTCTACGCCGTTGACTACCAACACGGGGATTGCTAGTTCGAATCCCCGTGTTACCACCGGCTTGGTCGGACGTCCCTACAGTCACAATTGGCCGTTTCTGCGGATGGGAAGCCGGATGTGGGTATGTGTTCTGGTCGCTGCACTAGCGCCTCCTCTGGTTGGTCGGGGTACCTGCTCGGGGGGGGGACTTAGGGGGGATCCTCCCACGCGCTATGTCCCCCTGGCGAAACTCCTCACTGTCAGGTGCAAAGTAGCGGCTGGCGACTCCACATGTATGGGAGGAGGCACGTGGTAGTCTGCAGCCCTCCCCGGATCGGCAGAGGGGGTGGAGCACAGATCAGGACAGCTTGGAAGAGTGGGGTGAGGTAATTGGCTAAGTACAATTGGGGAGAAAAATGGAAAAAAAAAGATGATGTGAGAGTTTATAGTCTTAGTTTAAAATGTACTACAGTTATATTTTTCCATCTTCAAATTTTACAGCCCTCCTAATATGAGGTACTACAGCTCCAAGTGCCCACTGAGCTCTAAATGTTAAACAGATTGATAAAAAGTTAAACATGATTGGCCTTATTGTTATGAATGATTTAATATTGTTAGAGTCAAATTGATTGTGGAGTTTTAACAAGAGCAATGGGCATATTTAAGGAAGGCTGCTGAATGCCTTGACTGAGAGGTGAATGCAGTGCCAATGCACTGTTTTATATGTACTGTATGCACACACATACACACACACACACACACACACACACACACACACATACACACACACACACACACACACACACACACACACACACACACACACACACACACACACACACACACACATACATACACATCCATGCAAACACACAGGTTCAGGCACGTTTAGATGGTCAGTGACATGAATTCCTTACTTAGTGTGTGACGATACAAACGGTTGCAAACAGAGATGAACAAATACGGGCTGCTTTCATCTCATATTTATTTGAATTTGTGTGTTCACTCCGCACCATCCCAGCGCATCTTTATCAGCCTCCCACATACACGTTTCTCCTCTGAACTTCACTAAAGCCGTGTGCCTGCTGTTTGCAGCAAGGTTACCCATGGTTTTCTCTGATGTGCTTTTTAATTTCTTCTCCCTCTCTCATCCTTTCACCTATTTTCTTCCAGTTGCTTTGGACATATGAAGAAGACGGGACTTTAGATGCTAGGTCATTCAACTGTAGGATAAATAGCCAGCTTCTTTGACCTTCAAGGAGATGGTTATGACGACTGACACTCTTAAATGATACAAGCAATTCTCCAAATGGACTCGGGGATTAGCAGAAAAGCCAAGAAAGGTCAATTTGTATCAAATGCTTATTGAGTCAGTGAATTCTTACAAACTTTTTTTTTTGGGGGGGGGGGTCACAATGAAAAAAAAATTATTTTGTTGTAAGAGTGAGACGTGCAATAATGTTGTCTATAGTGTTAAGAGGATTGCGACACAAAATGCAGTGAAAGTGATACCTAAATGTTAGTTCAACAGTAAATCCAGTAAAACAGTATGCTATATTTTCATCTTTGTGTAAGGTTTTTCAGTCTAACAGCTATGGAAATAAAGAAAAGGACATGGAAAAGTTCTCTTCTTTCTTTCCTTGTTTTTTTTAACCAAATAAAAAAATCATAGATCTTTTGTGTTTACATACTCTTCTAGCCTTTGTTAACATATGTTTGTATTTAATGTGACTCAAATGTATTCAGCCAGTTGATACAATAGAAGAAACAGAATAGTCTACTCAAGTAAGTAGTATTGTGTGAATGCTACATATACTGTCACACAAAATGTAAGAACATATTAAAGTAATACAACATATTTAGAATATGTTACTCACATTGAGTAACGTAATGGAATAAGTTACAAATTACATTTCATGAAATGTATTCTGTAATCTGTAGTGAAATACATTTTAAAAGTAACCCTCCCAACACTGTGTACAGAAACCTTTTTATCAAAGCTTTTAGGATGGCCTATAAACAATACAGTTTCAGATGTTACCTTTGCAGTCCTAAGTAGCTTTTTCACGTTTTATTGCTTGCAAGTATAAATTAGGGTTGTTGAGGAATGGTTGTATCAGAAAGAAATTGGATATTACATCTACAAGAAAAAAAATGCATGAGATTCATTGGAAAAGATCCGGGATTACCTCAAAAATCTGCAACTGATCAGATTTAAATTTAAAACAAAAACATTTCCAGGGTTCCTCAAACAACTACCACTGACACTATGAAGGGATTCAAAGGAAATATAACAACTCTTTGACACGAATCACAGATCACCTATAGATTACATTGCTCCAGCATTGGATTTTTAAAAGAGAAAGAAAGGGGGATTTTAATATGAATACAATTAAATCTTCCAACATTTTTGTTGTGTATAAATAACAAGTCATCCATTTAAACTTTATTCCCTGCAAAAATGAGTTTTACATCGTTTGAATGTACTTTGCTAGAGCCTGTATTTGTTAAACGTGATATTCTGATGTTGAGAGATCAATGGCACTGTGCGAAATAAGAGGATCAGAAAGAGAGAGAGAGAGAGAGAGAGAGAGAGAGAGAGAGAGAGAGAGAGAGAGAGAGAGAGAGAGAGAGAGAGAGAGAGAAACAGAGACAGAGAGAGAGAGAGAGAGAGAGAGATAGATAGAGAGAGATAGAGAGAGAGAAGTGGAGATGGATCCTTTGGTCCAAGCTGACTTAGAGGTGCCTGTGCCTGATAACGAGACCTGAACACCTGCCAAACCCTAGGATGAGGCCTGACTTATGCCCTCATATTTTATTGCCTCTTGATGAGGAAGCCTGTGGTGCCATTAATCAAATGCGACATGGCAGACACAGGCTCTTAAGCCCAGGCTCAGGTTCCACTCTATCCTCCATCCCTCAGAGGCAGTAGCCTTCACTTTACATTTTAGCTTTTAAATTACTCTGCATTTCTGCAATAAATGACTTCACAAGTTGCCCTCTTAATGTGATGAGCTACTGAGTCTAGCACAGTAGCTGATGCCTTTGATACATCCCCGGTAAAGTACTCAACATTCCTTCCTTTTTGAATGATACTCAAAGGCCGTCCAGATTTGGAAGTTACATAATGCCATACATTATAACAGTTGGTTACCAAATATTTGCTTCAGCCTCACAATTATTATACGAGCCATTTATTATTCTGAAAACGACCTTTTGCTAATACCTGCATGGCTACAATGTGGCAGAGGACTGCTGCCTGAATTTTTCAGAGCGATGGAAGGAGTGGAGTATAAAAGTACCTCATAATGGAGTCCCCGCGGGATACTTGTCATCACCTTTCCGGCCCTAACAAGAGAGTTCAGCCTTTCTGTCCAGGTTGTGTATTCCTGTATTCCTCTGCTGTAGCATGTCCACCCCACATCCTCTCCCCCAACACTTCTTTATTTAGGACCTCAACGTCTGTATCAACACTTAGCCTTCCCTCTCTCCTCAAATGGCCTCTTCTCCCCTCCTCTTCGTTATCTATATGTTTCGTACTCTGTCTCTGTCTTTCTCTTTTATTCTCTCTCACCACGTCTGACAACTCATCCGTGACATCAGGCACAGTACTCCAACTCCAAAGGACCTTTTATCACACTGAGTTCCTCTCCTCTCTCAACTCTTGTCAATCTGTCTTGCTGACCTCACACAGTGGTGCTTCTTCCACATCCCATAAAATATCCAAAGCCGTCCCTTTCATGATCAAGCACTGAATGTATTTACAGTACAGCCTCTTTTTTTTTTGGATAGCTGCGATATTGGGGAGACAGGCTCAGAAGTGTTAACATCCCCAGACAATGGCCATGTCAAAGAGTAAAAATCCATTTGTCAGCCATTTGGCAAGTGTGGTGTGTTTTAAGTACCCTTCAAAAGCATCAACACCATCCCCAACTGTATTGCCTTTTTAGAGCTCAATGGACTAAGATCTTTTTTCTTATGCAAAAAAAGCAATTCACAAATGAAGGCAGGCTTTGTTCAGTTAGTAGCTGTAAATATAACAAAGACCTGATAAAATCATTATGCTTATGTATAATTCATAAAACCAAAAACTACCTCATAATTTATCATTTTGAAAATCAATTTTTGGCATCTCATAGGCTAATCTCAAGACAGCTGCCCTAGTTGTCCTCCAATTTCCACCAGTTTATGTTAACTCAGGAACAGGGAAGGGGTTTCATATCATTTGATAGTATTATTTTCCAATAAGATGTAGGTCAATTTGAATGAAAGCAACTTTATTTTGTACTTTACATCGTAGGTTACAATGATGTTGTAGGTTAAAATGACAGTTGTTTTCTGCATTTAACCCATCCTATTGTGTAGGAGAAGTGGGCAGCTGCAGCAACCGGGGACCAACCCCAGTTCGTCTTTCCATTGCCTTGCTCAGGGGAACAGGCAGGAGTATTAACACGAACATGCATGTTGGGATTTGAATTGTGTTCAGTCACATTCCAGACATATTTTTGTAAATACAGAAGCATTATATTGTGGGCATTACAAAGGCATATCATTGTGGGCGGCACGGTGGCCCAGTGGTTAGCACCGTCACCTCACAGCAAGAAGGTCCTGGGTTCGACCCCTCAACCCAGGTCTTCCTCTGTGTGGAGTTTACATGTTCTCCCTCTGTCTGCGGTGGGATTTCTCCAGGTGCTCCGATTTCCCCCACCATCAAAAACACATGCATATTCGGGTTAGTACTCCTGTCTGTGCCCTTGACCGAGGCCTGACAAGATGACCTGGAGTTGGTCCCCCGGTCCTGCACGGCGGCTGCCCACTGTTCCTACACAATAGATTAAATGCAGAGCATAATTTCCCTACGGGGATCAATAGAGTATATAAAAATTTAAAAAATAAAAAAATAAATAAAAAATCTGTGTCCCAAATGGCTACAAAAATTAGTGGAAGTGGTACAAATATGGGAAGCATTGGCTTTTCCCATTATTCCCTTTCCACCTGCCGTTTACTAAACCAGCACTACTGTCATGAGCATAAACGTGCACCAGTTTTAACAGCAATACAATACCCCCCCATTTTCTGTTCCTCATGGAGTCCTTTTATTTCTCCACAGGGGTGCACTGGATAACTGGTTGGAAGTTTATTCCACTGCACCATCTTTCCTGTACAAAATCCAAAATTAACTTGAATGAACTCTGTTTTTTAGTTGCAACTTTAGTCCCGTCACTTTTGCAATAACTCGTTCAATTAATGAGGTTATGCTTTTGCTCTCTTTATCTAGATAAATAATTAGATGGCTGGCTGAATGAAGAAACAAGTAGAAATAAAGATAGATAGATAGATAGATAGATAGATAGATAGATAGATAGACAGACAGACAGACAGACAGACAGACAGACAGATAGATAGACAGATAGATAGATAGATAGATAGATAGATAGATAGATAGATAGATAGATAGATAGATAGATAGATAGATAGATAGATAGATAGATAGATAGATAGATAGATAGATAGATAGATAGATAGATAGATAGATAGATAGATAGATAGATAGATAGATAGATAGATAGATAGATAGATAGATAGATAGATAGATAGATAGATAGATAGATAGATAGATAGATAGATAGATAGATAGATAGATAGATAGATAGATAGATAGATAGATAGATAGATAGATAGATAGATAGATAGATAGATAGATAGATAGATAGATAGATAGATGACAATCAGAATCAGACTCATCTCTATTTGGCCATATATGTTTGCACATACAAAGAATTTGACTCCGATTTATACGCTCTCAGCGTAAGTGCATATAATAACAACACAACAATATTAAATATATGAACGAATGAATGATTTATTTCGAACATGTCATAAGCAGGATATAACATGCAGATAAGCCATTGCCAATAATCTGAAGTGATCAACAAATCCACACTTCAAACTCAGCGAACAAATCTCCGTATTATTTCTTACATGTTCGAAAGGGAGTAGGAGGAAGTATACACTTACTTTTTCCTATCCCATCTCACCTAATATTAAATTAATTCAGCTACTATACGTTTCAAACTCAGTTCCCACTGTACTGTATCGTTCAAATTCAAAGCAAATTATTCTGCACAATACAAACTCAACTACTGCAAACAATAAGAGAAACACACACAGACACAGACACAGACACAGACACAGACACAGACACAGACACAGACACAGACACACACACACACACACACACACACACACACACACACACACACACACACACACCAAAAACACACGAGAGAAAGAAAGAAAAAAAAACAAGAAAAAGAAAAGCACATCCTGATGTCATGTACCAAGAATAAACATATCTAAATGGTACAACCCAAATATCCACTCGGTGACATAGAAAGAAAAATGAAAAAAAAAATGTAATAAATGTTTAAAGATAAATAAAACTTAGACAGTTAAAACAACTCTTCATCTCATCATCTCATCATCAGCCCCTCCTCCGGGGTCGGGTCGCGGTGGCAGGAAGTTAAGTAGGGCACTCCAGACGTCCCTCTCTCCAACAACGCACTCCAGCTCTTCCTGGGGGATCCCAACATGTTCCCAGGCCGAAGTGGACATACAGTCCCTCCAGCGAGTTCTGGGTCTACCCCGGGGTCTCCTACCAGTTGGACGTGTCCGCAAAACCTCCAAAGGAAGGCGCCCTGGAGGCATCCTAATCATAGAATCGAACCACCTCAACTGACTCCTTTCGACGCGAAAGAGCAGCGGCTCTACTCCGGCCTCCCTCCGGATGTCGGAACTCCTCACCCTCTCTCTAAGGCTGAGCCCAGACACCCGACGGAGGAAACTCATTTCGGCCGCTTGAACCCGCGATCTCACCCTTTCGGTCACTACCCAAAGCTCATGACCATAGGTGAGGGTTGGAACTAGGATTGACTGGTAAATTGAGAGTTTTGCCTTCCGGCTCAGCTCCCTCTTCACCTCAATGGTCAGGTACAACGTGGCATTACTGCTGATGCAGCACTAATCCGCCTGTCAATCTCATGCTCCATCCTACCCTCACTCGTGAATAAGACTCAGAGATACTTGAACTCCATGACTTGAGGTAACAACTCATCCCCAACCCGGAGGGAGCAATCCACCATTTTCCGGTTGAGAACTATGGCCTCAGATTTGGAGATGCTGACTCTCATCCCTATATATCTTGATAATCAGTCGTTTGTACTTCTTCTTGAACTGCGTAATGTTTGCACTTTGTTTGTGTTCCATGCTCAGACTGTTCCAAAATTGTACCGCACAGTTTGAAATGTCCATGCTCTTCAAAGTTGTACGAAGCGATAATTTCTTGAAGTTTAATTTCCCTGTCAAATTATATTCCCCTTCTCTCTCTCTCTCTCTCTCTCTCTCTCTCTCTCTCTCTCTCTCTCTCTCTCTCTCTCTCTCTCTCTCTCTCTCTCTCTCTCTCTCTCTCTCTCTCTCTCTCTCTCTCTCTCTCTATATATATTTGTAAATTACTCGGCAGTTGATTGTTTCTTGCTTTGAGCATTATTTGAGCTGTGTTAAATTCTACTAAATCCCAGAACTTTTGACTTTAAAAAATAGCTTGTTGATGTGTTCACGATATCCTACATTGTTAACTATCCTTATGGGTCTTTTTTTGTAGTATACGGCTGTAGGTTGGTTTTGCAAGTGTATACCTCCACACAGCAGAGCAGTATGGTAAAATAAATGAACAATATAGAGTGTACAACGATTTATGATCCAGAATGTGACTTGGTTTTCCCATGACTGCAATGCTCCTTGCCATCTTTGCTCACACATAAGTTATGTGAGGTTTCCAGCAGATTTCGTGGTCTAGTATCACACCTAGGAATTTATTTTCATATACTCTTTCTAGTTGGACATCGTCTATCCCTACTTTTACTTTGGTGTTTATTTTATAATTTCCAAACAACATAACTTTGTTTTGTCCAGATTTAAGGAACATTGTTTTTGTCAAACCACCATTTTATTTTATTTTTTCCATTTCTATTGTGGTTACCTCCAAACGCTCCTGTAAATTTTCACCAGAGCAAATGATATTCGTGTCATCCAAAAATAAAACAAGTTTCAATATGTTTGATATATCACATATGTCATTTAAGTACAGAATGAATGTTTTTGGACCTAAAACCGACCCCTGGGTACACCAAAAGTGATATCCATGCATGACGATTTATGTTCGCCTAACTTTACAAACTGTTGCTTAAATAGCTTCTTTGCCAATTCTGCACCACCCCTCTGATACCATATCTTTCCAATTATTCTATTAATCTGTTGTGATCAGTAGTGTCAAAAGCTTTTTTTTCTTTCTAGCTCGAAATATCCCCACAGCAAACTTTTTTGGGTCTATGCAATTAGTTATTTCTTCAATAAATAGAATTGCTACCAGAGATGGCGATCTGTTTGGTTGAACAATACTGGCTATTGGTCAACATATTGTAGCGAAGCCTAGGGGGAGTGGGCAACCACAGGAACTGTCGCAGCCGGGACGCGAACCCGTATCTCCCGCACCGCGGGAGACATCGCTAACCGCCCGACTAAAGGATTCGATCCGTTAGCCAATGGCCAACGTGTCTATTTATCTATGCACGTTACAATATTGTGCTTCTCAATGACATTGTCTAGTATAGCAGCAAATAAATGTTTCAATATTTTGGAGAATTGGGACAATAATTAAATTGATTTGTAGTTTGTAAATTGGTGTTTATCTCCGGTTTTATATAAAGATATGACTTTTGCGATTTTCATTTTGCTTGGAACGTTACCAGATTGGAAGGACGTGTTATAGATGTGGGTTAGCGGTTTTGCAATACCTTCAATTACTTTCTTAACTATTGGGTTAACTTAACTATCAATATCATTCCAGTCAGTAGATTTTTTTTGTTATCTTATTTGTTTACAATGTCCACGAGTTCCTTCTCTTCTACCATCCTAAGAAAACTTGGATTTATGTGCTCATAATCACTATAATTTCCCTCTGTGATTGTTTGTGTGTTGTTGATTTTTTGTTATGCCAGTTTTGGGCCCACATTTACAAAGAATCTGTTGAAGCCATTGACCACATCTTCCATGTTATTTATAGTCTTATCATTATCTGTAAAATATCGAGGGCAACTTGGGCTTACAGAGCCGTTTCTAATAATACCATTCAACACAATACCCCTTTGGTGTTGTTTTTATTGGTCTGCAATTCTTTATTGTAGTATTCGTTCTTGCATATCCTCATAACGTTAGCTTTTTTCCCACTTCAATGGTTCTCTGCTGTATGAATTCTTTATATAGCTTATTTTTATTTAGTTGTTTGTTTATTTATTTATTTATTTATTTATTTATTTATTTATGACAAGCGTTACGCAGTCCCTTTGTGATCCATTGACTACCTTGATATTTCTGTTTACTGTTGAAATGTTCTATTGGGTAATTTTTGTCATATAAGGATTGAAACATGTTTAGAAATGAATCATACGCTTAATAAGTATATTTTTCTTTGTATATTATATTACAGTTATGTGTTAGTAATACATTTTTGAAAGCATTCATGGATTCCTCTGTTCTTACTCTTATATAGTTAATGTTGTTGGGAACTTTGTACCCCCTCAAATTACAGTCATAGACTGTAAAAACTGGTAGATGGTCACTGATGTCATTTATTAAAACCTCACTCTCAGTGTTGCCTTCTATAATGTTTGTGAAAAGATTGTGGTGGCACAGTGTGGTGTGATTTTGCTAAGTCTAGTGATTTTAGGATATAAACCCAAACTAAATATGGTATTGATGAATTCTACTGTATTATTTTGCTTTTTTGAATTTAACAGGTCTATATTGAAATCCCCACATATGAACATACCCTTTTGTGTTGATTTTGAATACATTTCTTCTATCTAGTCCTTAAAAAATTCAATATTTGACCCCGGTGATGCATTCTTCTTTTTTTCCATATAGATTTCAGTTGACACATTCCAGCAAATCATCAACAGCTGTTGACATAGCTTCTACCACCTTGTAATTGAGGCTGTTGCTCACATACAAAGAAACCCCCCTCCCTTTTTGTTCCTCCTGTTCTTATAAGACAATTCATATCCAGCTAACTCGATGCCAACACCATTCTCAGGGCTAATCCATGTTTCAGGTATAGCTATAAGTATGTCGGAAACATGGATTAGAATGGATGGACTCTTGAAGTGACTTAGATATTATTTGATGTTTTGGAAGTTGGTATATAGGCTTCTGTTGTTAATGTGGATAATTGAATTTTTTTGATCTGAGTTGACCATCATGTTAAACTGATCATCAGTGTAGTATAGACAGTTGTTGATGTTACTGAAGAACTTATTTTCTGTGTCAATATCCTTTTCAGTATATCTGAACGTCTTAAATCCCTTTTCATTTCTTTTTTTTTTCATGTTCTCCAATCCTTGCTGTTAGCTGATCTTTAATGTCTCCAGCCAGAGATGAAAGACTACTGTCTGGTCTTGTCATGGTTGTGTAATGTTTTCCTTTGCATGCTTTATTGATTGGTTTGGTCTGTTTATCATTGTTGTGTTGTTTAGTACTCACTGAACTTTTTCAAGCTACTTCTTATTTATACAAGTAACGGCTATATAATGGTGAAACGGGAAGGCAATAGTGCAATTGTGCAGGGTGGAAAATGCTTGAATAAATATGTTAGGAGGTGACTTACATACATAAGGTAGGTGGACATGCTATTTACATACATAAGATAGGTGGACATGACAGAATATGCACGTACAGGTAGTCCCCGGTTTACGAACGAGTTCCATTTTTGAGTCTGTTCTTATATCGAATTTGCAGATGTCGGATCCGTTACGTACAGTTTGTCTTCGTATGTTGTATATAATTGAGAGAGAGATAATGTGTTTATATGTATGAAAACATTAAAGAGACGTGTTTTCTTATACATGCTCAATAACCAATGTGAGAAATTCAACGTACAACGTTATATCCAGATGAACTGATTCAACGTTCTTTGATTAAAGACACATTTCTTACGTTTCAACCACCCCACCTGCCCCTGTCCCCACAGCGGGTCGCGACCCGTTTGACGCCAGAAACGAGAGCCCGCTTAAGTGAGAAAACGATAAGAGCACGACCTGTGGGAGCTGCTTCTGGAAGCGTGGGGTGCAATTTCTCCAGATTACCTCACCATCACTTGCATCAGATTCACACTTTGAAGCCATGATTACGAGGGTAAACACATGAACAATTTAAGTGAAAACACAACGCACACAACAATGTTTACGCAATCCGACTTAAAATGGTGACAACGTGTTGCGTTGCTGAGGGACCACTCGAAGACACACGTCTGTTAGCATACGTTTCTTTACTTGAACAACCGACGTCAGACTCCTTCTCCCCTCTTACAGTCACTTACATCCTATCTTGTCCTCTAGCTCCCCCTACTGTCCTCCAACTGCATCAACTCAAGACGTCACACAACGGCGTGGCGTTCTCCCTCGGGCCAGTTAACTGCCTAAAACGCGCAGTGTTTTCAGCGTCACGCGGCGCGCAAAGTAGTCTGTCCATTCGTTAGTACGAACCACTGTGTGTAACTCGATTTTTTAAAATAATAGGCTTTACGGAGGTCGGTTTGTAAGTACGGGAGTTTGTAATTCGGGCATTCGTAACCCAGGGACTACCTGTATATATACAATATACTTTATATAAAGTGGGCTTAGGTTTATAATGACAATTTTAAGTGTTCATCAGAGTGACACCTGCGGAAAGAAATTGTTCTTGTGTCTGGTTGTTTTGGTGTACCGTGATCTGTATTACCTACCAGAGAGAAGTAGTAGGAACAGGTTGTGACCAGGATGTGATGGGTCTGCAGTGATATTGCCTGCCCATTTCCTGACTCTGGAGATGTTTAAGTCCAGAATGGAAGGCAGGTTGGTACCACTGATTTTCTCTGCAGTCCTGACTGTCCATTATAGTTTGTACCTGTCCTGTTCGGTGGCTGATCCAAACCAGACAGCGATGGATATGCAAAAAACAGACTGGATTATTGCAGACAAGAACTGAATCAGCAGCTACTAAGGCAGGTTGAACTTCCTGAGCAGACGGAGAAAATACATCCTCTGCGGGGCATTCTTGATGATTGTGTCTGTGTTGGATATCCCCCTTAGGTCCTGGGAGATAGTGGGACCCAGAAACCTGAAGGTTTCCACAGCAGACACAGTGTTGTTGAGTGTGGTGAAGGGGGCAGTGTTGGTAAGCTCCTCCATTGAAGTCCACTGTCATCTCCATAGTTTTAAGCATGTTCAGCTCCAGGTTGTTATGACTGCACCAGAGGGCCCGCTGTTCAATCTCCTGTCTGTATGCAGACTTGTCACCTTTCTGGATGAGGCCGATGAGCGTTGTTTCATCTGCAAACCTCAGGAGTTTAACAGATGGGTCTCCTGAAATGCAATCATTTGTGTAGAAGGAGAAGAGCAAAGGCGAGAGCACACATACCTGGGGGATGCTAGTGCTGATTGTCTGAGTGCTTGATGGGAATTTCCCCAACCTCATCCGCTGTCTCCTGTCTTTCAGGAAGTGTTTGATTTACTGACAGGTGGGGGCTGGTACAGTGAGCTGGGTGAGTTTGGAATGGAGGATGTCTGTGACTATGATGATGACCGTTGAGCTGAAGTCCATAAGTAGGACCCTTGCTAATGTCCTTGGGGAGATGAGGTGTTGTAAGATGTAGTTCAGTTCCATGTTGGCTGCACCATCCACTGACCTGTTTGCCGAGTAGGCAAACTGCAGTGGGTCCAGTAGGGGGCCTGTGATGTCCTTTAGGTGGGCCAGCACCAGTCTCTCAAAGGATTTCATGACCACAGATATCAGTGCAATGGGCCTGAAGTAATTTAATCATGAGGTACAGTGTTCCTTGGGTACCGGGATGATAGTGGAACTTTTGAAGCAGGAAGGGACTTCACACAGCTCCAGTGATCTGTTGAAGATCAGCATGAGGATAAGGGCCAGCTGGTTAAGCACAGACTTTCAGGCACAAGGGAGACACACTGTCTGGGCCTGGTGCCTTCCTGATATTCTGTCTCTGGAAGAGCTGGCACACATCCTTTTCACAGATCCCAAGTGCAGGTGGGGGGTCGTGGGGAGGGGTGAGGGGCTGGCAGGGAATGCAGTTTGTTGTGTGTTGTGGCCGGAGAGGGTGAAGGGTGTGAAAATGGGCTCATCAAACCTGCAGTAAAACACATTCAGGTCATCAGCCAGCTTATGGTTCTCTGCAGTGTGGGGGGATGGTTTCCTGTACTTGGTGATGTCCTGTGGGCCTCTCCACACAGACACAGGATCATTGGCTGAAAACCTGTTTTTACAGCTTGTCAGTGTAGCCCCTTTTTGCTACTACTCTGATTTATTTTGTCAGTGTGTTTCTGGCTTGATTGTACAGGATCTTATCTCCATGCCTGTAGGCCTCCTCCTTGGCCTGACAAAGTTGCCTGAGTTTTATTGTGAATCCGGGCTTATTGTCATTGAAGGTGTGCAAAGTTTTGGTGGGCACATACGTGTCATCACAAACAAAACTTATATTAGATGTCACAGTGTCAGTACGTTTGTCCAGGTCTCTAGATGCAGCCTCAAAACACTCCAATCAGTGCAGTAAAAGCAGGCCTCAAGCTCCAGTTTTGAGTCATTGGTTCATCTCCTCACAGTTTTAACCACAGGCTTCGCAGATTTTAGTTTCTGCTTGTAGGTTGGCAGAAGATGAACCAGACAAGGATCAGAGAGTCCCAAGGCTGCACGGGATACATAGTGATGTGCATCCTTTAATATTGTGTAGCAAGAATCCAGTGTGTTTTTGTCCCTGGTGGGACACTTAACGTGCAGTCTGTATTTTGATAGTTCGTGACTGAGGTTTGCCCTATTAAAATCCCCAAGGATAATGAGAAGAGAGTCTGGATGTTTGCCCTCCACATTTATTTTCTGGTCAGCCAGGTGTTTTAACACCTCACTAACACAGGCCTGGGGTGGAATATAGACACCAGCCAGAATAAATGATGAAATTTCCTGCGGTGAGTAAAATAGTTTACAATCAATGAACATGGTCTCTAAGTGAGGGCCGCAGGATTTCTTCAACACTATGACATCTGTACACCAACCTTTGTTTATATAGAAGCAGATTCTGTCTCCTCGTTTTCCCCCATTAGCTCTCTTTCATAGTCTGTTTGGAGTACTTGGAAGTGCAGCAGAGGGAGTGAGCTGTCCAGAATATGCTCACCTAACCAGGTTTCAGTGAGGCACAGGTTGGCAGATCTGGAGAAGTCCATGTTTGTTTTGCTGAAGAACAACAAAATGCTATTACTTCATAGAATTAATTTGGCATGATATATTCACATTTGTAAAACAAAAACTGTTGATACCTATTGTTTGTATTTTAGGTTAAACAAAATATTTTTTTCACTATCAATGACAGACAAGTGAAACATGTCAGTGAGATGCAAAAAGTCACATTTAGGAAAGAAAAAAAAAACAACGTATAATAAGATCTAGCCTTCAATATGAAGACACACAATTTAAAATGCATCAGCAATGCATAAACAAGCAAACAAGAACAAATGACTCTGTGCTGCATTGTTTCACTTTAACCACAAAGACCATACTGGTGTAATTACAAGTAAATGTCAATTTACAATATCTGCCACTTCTTGCATAAACATAGACCACTTTTCTCTAAATTGCTTCATTTGTTAAATCTCACTTATTTTCTCTTAAAATGTTACAGAATTTAGCTGAGAAATTGTATCAAGATTGGCTAATAAACAGTTGAATTTGAACAGGCTCTCTTATTGAAAAATATACAAGTTTGGAATGCAGAAATTGAAAGGAGCTGTTTTTCCAGGTGTAGCACAATTCTGCTTAATGGCGTTTTATGGCTTCGTTGTGATCGATAGCTCCGGGGCAGAACAACATTGTAGCATAGGTCAATGATTGGTTGAAAGTTACAGTTTGTAAGTTGTGTCAATTTGAGCAGGATAGCACATTTCGCTACACAAAATTTAGAAAGTTAATAAAAGAAAATGGTTTTAGAAGTCGAATTCTGTTGTTAGTCTTCTGAACAACAGGAGAAGCAAAATGTTTCAAACTTTTATTTCAGTGTGTCCGAAAAATAGATAGTACCATTCACTTTTTTAAGTGGGAAAGCTAGCCAGCCTATCTGAAATGCACAGTATCTGGATGAGTTCAGTAGAATGTTTGTTTTCTTAGCAAAAAAAAAAGATATACACTACCGTTCAAAAGTTTGGGATCACCCAAACAATTTCGTGTTTTCCATGAAAAGTCACACTTATTCACCACCATATGTTGTGAAATGAATAGAAAATAGAGTCAAGACATTGACAAGGTTAGAAATAATGATTTTTATTTGAAATAAGATTTTTTTTACATCAAACTTTGCTTTCGTTAAAGAATCCTCCATTTGCAGCAATTACAGCATTGCAGACCTTTGGCATTCTAGCTGTTAATTTGTTGAGGTAATCTGGAGAAATTGCACCCCACGCTTCCAGAAGCAGCTCCCACAAGTTGGATTGGTTGGATGGGCACTTCTTTGGGCAGATTGAGTTTCTGGAGCATCACATTTGTGGGGTCAATTAAACGCTCAAAATGGCCAGAAAAAGAGAACTTTCATCTGAAACTTGACAGTCTATTCTTGTTCTTAGAAATGAAGGCTATTCCATGCGAGAAATTGCTAAGAAATTGAAGATTTCCTACACCGGTGTGTACTACTCCCTTCAGAGGACAGCACAAACAGGCTCTAACAGGTACTATTTAATGAAGATGCCAGTTGGGGACCTGTGAGGCGTCTGTTTCTCAAACTAGAGACTCTAATGTACTTATCTTCTTGCTCAGTTGTGCAACGCGGCCTCCCACTTCTTTTTCTACTCTGGTTAGAGCCTGTTTGTGCTGTCCTCTGAAGGGAGTAGTACACACCGGTGTAGGAAATCTTCAATTTCTTAGCAATTTCTCGCATGGAATAGCCTTCATTTCTAAGAACAAGAATAGACTGTCGAGTTTCAGATGAAAGTTCTCTTATTCTGGCCATTTTGAGCGTTTAATTGACCCCACAAATGTGATGCTCCAGAAACTCAATCTGCTCAAAGAAGTGCCCATCCAACCAATCCAACTTGTGGGAGCTGCTTCTGGAAGCGTGGGGTGCAATTTCTCCAGATTACCTCAACAAATTAACAGCTAGAATGCCAAAGGTCTGCAATGCTGTAATTGCTGCAAATGGAGGATTCTTTGACGAAAGCAAAGTTTGATGTAAAAAAAATCTTATTTCAAATACAAATCATTATTTCTAACCTTGTCAATGTCTTGACTCTATTTTCTATTCATTTCACAACATATGGTGGTGAATAAGTGTGACTTTTCATGGAAAACACAAAATTGTTTGGGTGATCCCAAACTTTTGAACGGTAGTGTATATACATATATTTATTTTTTTTTACCAGCTGACATTAAAAAAAGGCATGATGGGTATTGCTGCAGCGTCTTGGACCGATGAGGCGACAATCATATTTGGAAATATGAAATATTCAAAAGAAACTGAAGATGTGTGAGAAACAAATATATTTACAAGAAGATTGCTGAAAGGCCCACCTTAGTTCATTTTCTGGAATCATATAATGTTTTAATTTTAATATTATCAGCCCAGACTGGCGACTCTATGAATATACTTTTATTTTCTTACCTGTGAAATCTGGTGTCTTTCCTGCCAAGCTTTGGTCCCAATGTATTGCAAAGGCATTTAAAAGTTATTCGTTGCATCCTGACGTTTTCAACCCAGTCTCTCTTGCTAAAACGACATTGTTCCCAATGCAATCCCACCAAATGTAGGATCTCGCCTACACCCACGGTGCTCTGTCTACATGGAAACTAGTGTCAAATGGATACATTCTGGAAAAGAAAAATATCGCCCCCTCGACCTTGCCATTTAGAAAAGGGCCTGGGATCGGCACTGTGATGCTTCCATCTTTGTAGAATTGAACTAATGAATATCCATTGGCAAGTGTGGGTTGCTCTTTCTAGTTGTTGCTTTGTTGTGTCAGTTCAAGTAATAAGTCACCAACGGAAATTCTGGTATTCAAGCCCTGTAAGTTGCTTCCACCACGGGTAGGCGTCTGGACGAACGTTCACCCCCATCCTTGCATGATTTTTCTCCACCCCTTTTTTGCTTCTTCTTCTTTTTGTTTCTTGGAATATGCTAATGTTACTTGTGAGATGATATGCTGTTGTGTCTGATCTGTGAAACTGCAAACAAGGTGGGAAAATCTTTTCACTTTCCGCGCACTGTATCTGTTTGAACAGACTTTATTGACATTTGTCAAATGGCCAACCAGGTAGGGTTCGACCCAACTATTCAATCCGCATTTCTCCACAGCAGAGTATAGAAAGGCTCTGCAAAGTCAAGTCGAGTCAAGTCAATCTTATTTGTGTAGCCCAATATCACAAATTACAAATTTGCCTCAAAGGGCTTAACAGCAACACAACATCCTGTCCTTAGATCCTCCCATCGGATAAGAAACAACTCCCTAGTAAAAAAAAAAAACAAACCCTTTAACAGGGAGAAAAAAATAGGAAGAAACCTCAGGGAGAGCAACACAGGGGGGATCTCTCCCCCAAGACGGACAACATGCAATGGATGTTGTGTGTACAAGAATTTACAGACTACAAAATTGAAAGAGGATAACAGAATTATAACGGAAATATAAAATGTATGAAGAATATGATGAGGAGGATGCCAAGCAGTGTCCAGATGCCACCAGAACAGCCCAGGACCTGAGCCACGCAACCAGCATCACCATGTTAGTGAGAGAAGGATATAACATTGAAACAGGACAACAAAATTATATGGATTTATAAGATATATAAAAAGAAAATGTGATGAGGGGGATGCCGAGCAGCATCCAGGTGGCGACCACCATCACCACAGAGATATGGGAGGAGGACAGACTGCACGTGCTTACAAGGGAGACTCACATCACACCATTACACACACAAAAAGAGAAAGGAGAAGACATCATTCAGAGAGACAGAAATGACATACAAAAAAAGAAAAAGACATATACAAACATAACAAATATGCCAGTGTTTGACTTTTATGCCACTCATAGAGGTGAACATCGTAATAATATATTACTAAAAAAAAAGTTAATGATTTCAGCTAGAGTAAATACATGTTCACCGTTTCCCTAAAGAGCCTCTAAAACTTGCAATGAACTTGAACTATACAGTACAGTGGGAATTGAGTTTGTAATGTATAGTAGCTGGATTAATTTAAGAGTAGGTGAGAAGGGGTAGGACAAAAATAAGTGTACACTTCCTCCTACTCCTTTTCCAACATGTAACCAATAATCTGATGCATATAGCGATGTGTTCGCAGAGTTTGATGTGTGGATTTGCTGAACGCTTCAGATGATTGGCAATGGCTTATATGTGTGTTATCTACTGTTACTACAACTTTCGGCTGCTCCCGTTAGGGGTCGCCATCATCCGTTTCCACGTCTTCCTGTCCTCTGCATCATCCTCTGTCACACCAGCCACCTGCATGTCCTCCCTCACCTTACCTTATCTGTGTGTTACATCCTGCTTATTTACATGTTCGAAATAAATCATCACTCATTCAATTCTGAAACTTTGCAAACAATGGCTGCTCGCTATTCAGTACTCTGGCTACCATCCCAATACCTATCAATTATGCAGGGATAAGGTGTTTATTTTTATTTTATTTTGCTTTTAAGGACTGTTAAAAAATAACCCACAACACCTAACAGCAGCAACATAACATTTTCAACACAATAAGACAACAACTCAACAACACAACAACATTACATTGACAGTATGAGAGACAAATAAAATAAAATAAAATTGGCAAGTTGGCAAATTGTTTGGACTGCACGTTGTCAGCATAGTCAGCAACAGTAAGATGACTCAGATGTCTAAAAAACACCTCAAATTACGGCCCCTCATCCATAGGAAGTCTCTGCAGGGCATTAAAGAATGATATACACTACCGTTCAAAAGTTTGGGATGCCAAATGGTTGCCATTTTTTGGTGAATTTGTCATTTGAACCCCTCAAAGAGTATTTAATTTCTCCAACTTAAGAAAGGACATCATATCTCAAGCCAAGAGCAGAAGGAGGTAGGCAGTGCAGACTGCCGGTCCTGAAGAATTCTGCGGCGGCTAACAGGGTTGTGAAAGCGACAATGTCAGCTTGTTTAGGATTTAATGAGAACAAATCCATGGGGATGCCAAAGATGGCTATTAAGGGGCATGGTTGCAGGTCAATTCCAAGGACATCAGAAAGAGTTTTAAAGATTGAGTGCCAATTGGGTTGCAATTTGGGGCACATACGCTGCTTATTTTTGTGTAATGAACACTTTTCAAGAAGAGAGTCCTGGGAATTGGCAAGCTACAAACCACATCTAAAACCTGGATTTGTTCCTACCAACTTTCCATTGTCAACCGAAGATGCTGGTTCTGATGCTGCTGCCACTGCAGGTAAAAATGTGTCCTTAATGATGGCTAATATCATGCAACGGCAGCAATTTTGGCTGCCTATCACAGGATAAGAAAATAGATGTATGCAATTTCAAATGCATATTCCCTTGTTGTAAGAGAATGTAACATTTTCATTGAGACTATGTCATCTAGCCAACAGTAGGATGCAACTTGCCCTTGTCTGTACTACATCAGTACACACATTTTAGCTTCTTTATCAGAGTGATGAAGTGATTTTAGCAAAATAAATAATCCAACAAAGTTTAAAGAGGATTTTCAAGAAAATAATTCATGAGAATGGCAGAGTAAACTGGATATAATGGTAGACTAATTTTCTCCAAAAGGCTTATTTGTGTATGGCTATACTCATTAGGTTTGTTAAAGATAGGAAGATCTTAAGTAATGACTAAAGATCAAGATTATAGCAGAATGGTGCTTTAAAGGCCCATATTGTGTAGCATGGGAGTCTTTGCTTGAACTGAGTTACATCATGAGATAAGCCTTAATTGTTGTCATATTACGGCTTTTGCCAATTGAGCTACATTACCCATTCTACTCAGAAATAACTTAGTGGGTGTGTATTGTATTTAGTGCAGTCAGGAATCTGATATAATTCTGTCAACTCAAGCAGAGGACATTTTGAGAATGATTCATTCTTTGGTATTAATCATGGTACCACTGTGGCCCTTACATTAATAACAAATTATCTCATTACTGGACTACCTAAAGTGAACTTTATAATACAACACCGTCCTAAAGTACTACCTTCGTTTTCTCCAGAAGCTCATTAGGTTATTATATAAGAGATTTGTGGCCTCACTTTTACATTTTGAAGGCTCATTTTTACATGATAAAATAATGAATCACACCAGACAAAGAACAACTTTGCTATAGTGTGGCAATATGCTCTCCTTGCAAAGTACTTTTAAGATCTACAATTTGTTGGACTACATTTAAAATAGTTGCCTTCTTTCTAATTGAATAATACATCCATCTCCGAGTCAGCATTACCTTATTAGGAATATTCAATTTTTAATTAATTAATCAATTTATTTATTTATTTTATTTTTTAAACTGTATGTGTGATATTGTGCTGCAGAATTACAGTTGTAACACTGACAGCTTTACTTTGTCAGGATCATATAAAGATAAAACAGCATTTTTTATACTCATAACATCTCATTATATAACTGTCCATCCGTACTAACAGGTTGTTAGTGTGCATACAGTATATAACCATATAATTAAAAACCAGCCGGGTTCATCAGTTGAATATTTCATACACAGGCGTGCAGTCTATCCCCTTTTCATCATGTATGTGCGGTGAAGCCTGCCCCTCAAAAGAGTACTGCAATTTGGCATGCTGATCGGGGACCGAAGGGAGTCTTTTCTCTGTGAGAAGAGTGTTGTCAAGATGAATAGTCCAGAGGCGCGTGGACCTGTCACTCGGTAATCGACGTGTCCTGACCTCTGTGCCTTCACTGGCTTCTCTCATTTAGTTCAACTCTGCCAGCAGGATGCTAAGCCCTTTGGATCCATCCCTCACTGGAGGCTCTTGTTAAAATAAAGGCAGATAGATTAATGCTGCCTACATACCAACCCATCACTCGTGATTCTGCTGATGCAAGGGTCTACATTAACCATGTAGGATGCATATTAGTGGCTTGTTAGCAAGGGTCCACATAAACCTATAAATTGCATATTTCAACGTTGTGGCACATGCCAAGACAGATAAAAAGCTTGCTAATTATGTTTTTAGCATGCAGAGAAGGGTATTCCGAGTGTGTAGTAGTGACATTAATAGTATCTGATCAAGCTTTTTTTTTCACATTAAATGAGCAGAAGAGAAAACAGTTATTGCCACCCTGAAACTTCCTTGGAAATTCCTCTGAATGCACCACTTTAAAGGATGAAAACCAAAACAGATCAAAACACAGCATAAAAGGCAAATAAATTTAAGAAAACACAAAAAAAACATAAGAAAACTATTTGCTCAAATTACATGTTGCATTTTGCACATTTATCTCAGTTTAGTACCTTTCCAGTGTCTTTTGAATTATTTTGTTATCTATTTTTTCTATGTATTGTCCAGGTGCGAAACAAATATTTGATTTTATACTTTGTACTGTACTTTATAGGTTACTCAGTCATGAAACAGTTTTAATGTTAGAAAGATTATTCTAAAAACATCTTAAAAGTTTTAAATTTACTCAGCCAATATATTTAATCAATAATGACGTATAATTCTGTGGCAACTGGCACATCCACATGTGCGTTATACATTTGGAAAAAATGATAAACAGCAGGAGTGTATGGAGACTCTAAAGAGTGCATCATAGTAAATATTTAACCAGATGGTTCTTTATCAAATCCTTGCCAGCAAATATTGAAGCATCTGTTATGACTCATCACCAGTGTGGCAATCACAGAGAGATTATAGAAAGAAAACTGCCCCAGCTGATCAAATATTAATCCCCAAGTAATAAAAAGCACAATTATGCTTTAACTTCACTCAACTTTTTGTCTTTCGTCAATCTATCAAATAATGCATTTCCAGGAGGACCTAACTAGTAAAATTAAACTGTGATAGCAGGTTCAGTGAATCCATTTAAGTTGCATTCACACAAGTGTGGCTTATCTTGACATTTCAGTCTGGGATATATCTAATGAAAGAGCCAGATGTGAAGAGTACCCAGATATGCAATCAGAGAAGAAAGAATAATTTTTCTTTATATTTCTGTGCTGCAAAATGATCAACGCTGCAACCAGTATTCAAAAAGCAGTTTGTTCATTTTAGTTGTTATAGATTTTTAGTAGTGTTATTGATCTAAAATATGATATTTGTTTCTTATGCTTAAAATTACTTTCATGTTAAATCAATGGACTGAGAAACTGAAGTAGTTTTTTTTTCTTTTCTTGCCAGAGCAGGACGAACATGTCTTGTGTATGTAATACATGTTCCTTGAAGGCCAGGAACAAGCTTAATGTTCTTCTTATATGCCAACACTGACACCATAGTTGAGGTCTTTTGATGTTTTGCCCTAAGAGTAAATGAGGGGTAAAATATTGCTAAACACTGGTCATGTATACATGATATACTAATACACATTGCTCTTCATCCTCACAGTACACAAAAAAAGAATAGCAAACTTCTGTCAATATACTGGTGTTTTGCCCTCAGAGAGCTACTAGTAAGGTGAGATGACAACATTGCATACCTAAATGGGAAAAAAAATGGACAAGCCTTTATCAAAAACATCCTGCAGAGATGTGAAGTTACATTTGTTTGAAGCAATAATTGTAGTACTGTTTTAAGTCTTAAATCACCTATGAAATACATACTGAAAATACGTCTGAAAGCATGATGAGTTTGAGCAAGCAGTATGAGTAATGCTAAACTAATTAACAGACAGTACCTTAGTTTGTCAAGTCAAGTCAAATTTATTTATAAAGTACATTTAAAAACAACTCACGTTGACCAAAGTGCTGTATAGATTAGAACATGTAGCTAAAACACAATTACAAGAAACACCAGCAAGGCACATAGCTCATAGGCATGCATAAACAACACAGGCGTAGGCACAAGCCAGCAATCAGCCATATCAGGGGGAGTCAAACGCTAGGGAATAAAAGTAAGTACTGAGGTGGTACTTAAAAGAGTCAATGGAGGGGGCATATCTCATATGGAGGGGAATGTTGTTGCACAGTCTAGGGGTTACAACCGCAAAGGCGCAGTCACGCCTGGGCCAGGGGTGGACTGGGAATGGAAAATGGCCCTGGACTTTTTGACTCAGAGCAGCCCCCCCCCCAGCAATACACCACCACCCACACAAACCATGCCACACTTTGTGTAAACTATATTACTGAACAATATTTATAACAATACCTCTAGTAAAATAGATGCAAAATAGAACAAGGGAAATATGTTGCTCTTAGGAGGAGGTTGGCTAGAAGGAACACATTTTGGCACAATGGCACTGGCAGCAAGGTGGTAAGAATCTCTGGAACCATCTGACCAGTAAAAGACATAATTCTAACCTCATTTACGTTTTGTTTTTGTTTTTGTCTTTTGCTTTTTTTTTGTTTTTTTTAATGTTTGTCCATCTTGCTTCACTCCAATATTTATCCAAATGTCACCAATTAAGAGATGGGAAAGAGGCTGGGAGAGACAGGCTGCCATATTTAATATCCAACCACAGTGGGCTGGCAGCCCACTCGCCTGGGCCAGTCAGACACACAACACTTGGTTATTTTTATTTAAGTGGTGGCTGGGGTTATTTATATTTTGTGTTGCATCGACCACAATTGCCAAGGGGCCCACTGGAAAAAAAAAATTCCTGGTGCTCCAAATGGTCAGTCTGCCATTGCCCTGAGCTCAAGTTTAGATCACAGGACAGCCAGGAGTCCCAAGTCCGCCAAGCTGAGGATCCTGGAGGTGGAAACAAGGGTTAAAAAGTCTGCGATATAGGGGGAGGCCAGCCCATGTAGAACTTTATAAACAAACAGAGGAACCTTAAAAATTATTCTGAACCACACAGGCAACCAGTGGAGAGAGGCCAGTATAGGGGTAATGTGGTCCCCCTTCCAGGTGCCTGTCAGGAGCCTGGCTGCAGCATCCTGGACCAGTTGCAGGTGGGACAGGGACAACTGACCAATCCCAATATACATGGAGTTTCAGTAGTCCAAGTGGGAGGATACAAAAGTGTGGATGACTTTCTCAAGATCTTTGTAAGAGAGAAACTGCTTGATTTTGACAGTAGTATGATGCTGGAAAAAAAACTGGCTTTCACTATTGCATTAACTTGTTTGTCAAACTTGAAGACTGAATCAAATATAATACCAACATTTTTAAATGATATTTGACAAGGGTGGACAGGTTGCCAGACTGTTGTTTAACACTTAATTGAGTCAGGGGGCAAAAAAGGACAACTTTAGATTTGTCTTCATTGAGCTTTATGAAGTTTTGTGCCATCTTGCACTTTATATTCTCAAGGCAGTTCAAGAGGCTGACTAGCCTGGACTGGTCATTTGGTTTCAGGGGGAGATAAAGCTGAGTGTCATCAACATAAAAGTGGAAGGGAATGTCGTATTTTTGAATGAATTCACCAAGGGGAAGCATGTAAATAGAGAAAAGAATGGGACCTAGGCTAGAACCTTGGAGCCATCAGCACCAACCCCGTACTGGAGACGGCCTATTAAAATTTTATGATTCGCAGTATCAAACACCTCGTTGAGGTCGAATGTTCTGTAAATTCTGATGTCCCAGGGGCATCTGGGTTGTGTGGTGGTCAATTCCATTTCCTACCAACATGAGGATCACCGGTTTGAATCCCTGTGTTACCTCCAGCTTGGTCAGTTGTCCTTTCAGACACAATTGGCCGTATCTGCGGGTAGGAAGCCAGATGTGGGTATGTGTCCTGGTTGCTGCACTAGCGCCTCCTTTGGTCGGTGGGGGGCGCCTACTTGGGGGGGGGGGGCTGGGGGGCTGGGGGGAATAGTGTAATGCTCCCATGTGCTATGTCCCCCAGGCAAAACTCGTCACTGTCAGGTGAAAAGAAGTGACTGGCGACTCCAAATGTATTGGGGGAGGGATGTAGTAGTCTGTGGCCATACCCAGATTGGCAGAGGGGGTTTAGCAGCAACTGGGATGGCTTGGAAAATAGGGTAATTGGCCAAGTGCAATTGGGGAGAAAAAGGGGGAAAATCAGAAAGAAAAAAAAGTCTGATGGCCCAAACGACTTGCTTACCTGTGTCTAGACCTCAAATACAAGGTTAGTATACAAAAACACAGTTACCACTAAAAAAACATGATTTAACCATGTGAGCAGACATTGGGACTAAGTATAATTGCTCCACATAAGGATTTGGCCTAAAACATCTCAATGGTGTCCAATCTGTATGAAAAAAAAATGTTTGCTCATATTAGATTTGTGACACCACCCATAAATGTCATTCTTTCTCTTCTGGCATGAAATCCCCTTTGGAAAGAGGAGAAAAATGCTTTGTGAAAAGCATGCAGTCTGTTTTTTGTTGTCTGTATGCACTAGGATTTAAGGGATTGGATAGTA
Organism: Lampris incognitus; assembly: GCF_029633865.1. Lineage (NCBI taxonomy): Eukaryota > Metazoa > Chordata > Actinopteri > Lampriformes > Lampridae > Lampris > Lampris incognitus. The sequence continues at coordinate 20,988,347 of NC_079222.1, forward strand.
GGCCCATTCATCCAGCTATCCATTTTCAGAATTGCTTCTCTGGATGAGAGTTTCTGTGGAAATAGGGCCAGTTGTTAAAATTTACTCAATAACTGAATTACAGAGGATTCTTCTGTAGTAATATACCCCAAGTAATATACTGTCTCTGAAAAGTGCTCTGGAGCAATGACCACATGCTAACCACTGCCCCTCCTAGAATATAAGCTACAAGGCTGGAAGAAAAGTGTGTACCTTGTGTCAGAAAATTTGAAGAGAGACTTAATTTGTGTTATAGCTGACACACACACACACACACACACACACACACACACACACACACACACACACACACACACACACACACACACACACACATGCAGGGAGTGGTGGCTGAAAAAAAATTTTTCCTCTGTATTTTCCCACCCTTGCTGTCCATCCTCCAGGGGCAGCCAGGAGCAGTGGCCAGCCTTTTTTCTTCACCAATTCCAGGTGGATGTCCATGTCGTGGACAAGGACAGGACAGGAGAGCCTTCTGCATGCTTTTATTTGGGTTCCTTTTTGATGTTGGAGAAAATATGCAAACTCCACACAGAAAGCCTAGTCAGGAGATAGCCCACCTGAGCACAGGGAGAACATGCAGAGTACACACAGATAACCACTGCACCCGAAAGGCCTGAAGAGTACATGCAAACTCGTCCAGTACCAACCCGGGCCCAGACAAGAATTGAACCTAGGACCTTCTTCCTGTGATGCAGCATTGCAAGCACTGTGACACCGAGCCACTTAATCCAGCCAATAAGTTATGGAAATGTTTTTTTTGGGGGGGGGGGGGCACAAAACTTCTCGTACCTCTGAAACATTCTCATTTGCAGTAGGGGAAACATCCCAATGTAGGTTTCAGCACATTCACAGCATCGAGTACACAATGCAAATGAAGAAATGTTACATCGTTAACACTGTTTGATCAAAAGGGATTGTTGTATAAACTATCTAGTCAAACACAATATCAAGAAATGTTATTATTTTAACATAGACTATTTCTAGAGGAGAGCATTTGTTGATATTGACAATGCAGACTAAAATATGTGACTGAGTCTAGTATTCATGTAAATAAGGTAGGAATCAGGAATGAGGAAAACTTTGTCATTTCACCTCAAGCACTTGCGTTCATGAAATGAATCGAAATGCCATTTCCCCCAGCCCACAGCAGTACAACACAAAGACAAAACGACATCCAAAAACTACAAGAACACACATGTAAAAATTAATACATATATCAAAACTAAACAAAAAAGCACTGTCCAAGGGAACGAATGCCAGCCAGTTGAATGTCGGAACCACCGGTCTGCATGGGCAAGCAGTTAGCTTAGCCCATCCCGCTTTCATCCTTCTCGGGCCCAACTCCAGGCAGAGGCCGTGGTCCCGGGGAAACCAGACGAAGCAGACCAAGCTCTCCCAGCTGATCCAGTGCCAACTCTCCCAGCCAGACACCCTCGACACACCTCCCTGCACTCCTCACGATGACATCCAAAACACCACAGTCAATGCCAGGTGAGGCCGTTGCCGGACCGCCCCCAGTGTTATCGTAACTACCAGTCTGCATGGGCTAGCAGTTAGCTTAGCCTGTCCCGCTCTCCCAGCTGATCCAGCATCAGCTCTCCTAGCCATCAAATGAAGACAAAATTTAGACGCAGTCGTGGACAAAGACACTGCATGGATGATACTGGGTGAAGGCCACTGCAAATGTATATTCACACAGCCATCTTCTCACACCAGAAGCGGAAAGGTGTAACTATGGATGCCAGGGTCATCTTGAATCTAAAATAATCATGTGTGGTGTGTGAGCATGTTCTCCTTCACCATATAAGCAGTGTATCTTTTTCAAAAAAAGTGAACCCTTTTATTCCAAGTACAGGATTGGCCTACTTTGTACAAACTGGTCTTCGGCCTATAAAGTCGGCTAATACACTTCACCAAATAATGGATATTTCAGGCTTAAAATATTCATATTGTAGTGACTATGAACCCATTTTATTATATAGATAAATGCACCTTGTTTTCATTGACTACACTTACTTTAGTTGGACTTTTTGGACCTTTTCTTTTTATGGAGCAGTTTGAACGACCCACCCAACTTCCTTGGCTACATCTATGGGAGCAGACACCCATGAAATAAGCAGAGAATTATGTATTGGAAGATATAGCATAGATGAATGTATCAAAGCTGGTCTGACCAATGTATCGGAGCACAGATAAAATTGGCCAATTTTCGATCAAGTAACTTCACTAAAATAAAGAAAAGGCCTCTATAGGCCAACACATGTGTACTACTAACTGCTTTGAAACTGCTTTCTGCTTGTTGGAGGTGTCTCAATGAACTATGTGTTTGGCATTGTACTGAGGGTTGCCACCTTTGAGAGATCAAAATCAGGAGCACAATAAAACGCAGAGTTACTGACCATAATGGACCCTCATTATGGTCAATCGGTCATGCGAGTATATAAGGGTCCCTCAGGAGGACTTGTGAAGCACATAGTATAAACATAGTCGCATACTAGCAGAGGAGTAAGCCAGCATATTATGACGGACATCATGCATAATTAACATCTATTTAACTTGGCAACAAGCATGATACACACACACACACACACACACACACACACACATGGGAGTGAACAGAAAGAAAGGGAGGGAGCAAGAGAGCTGTCTACCTGTAATGTTATATATATTTAATGTTCCAGTTGTTTGAGAATTGTTATTTATTTTGATACTTTTTTCTCTTATTCTATTGTGGTTTCATGTTCTAGTTGTTTAAAATGATGTTCTTTATTCTAACTGGATTTACTTAGAAAATGTTCAATGGTGTTATCGTCTAGGTTCTATATATTCAAATGTAAAAACTATGCATTTTTGAAATACTACAACCAAATCTGAGTTATACTTTTAGGAAAATGTCTGTTTTACATTGTGCAATATTTGTACCAATGTTTCCTGTATATTTCTGTGCTCGAGTTCTTCATTCTCTGCATTTGACTACTGCCACTTTGTACAAACAGTCAGGCTACGACCCACATCAGCCAAAGTGAGTTCAAAGTATACAATAATACCTCCAGATATTTTTCAAGCAACTGCCTGCACACAGATATTTTAGAGTAGCGGTAGACTTTCATTAATTTCCCCACAGCAATATACTCATGCACAATCACAGAAAGAGAGAAAGAAATGGGAGTACTGAGCAGTGTGATCCTTTAGTTTGAATAAGTATAGGATACTCTGTTAATCACAATTTCAAAGATGTCGTCATTTTTTCCATGTTCCTATTGATTACTTATCAGGATAGTGTCATCGCCATAATTTTTGTTATTTTATTCCCTGCCACAAAACACAACCACGCCTGGACTTTTCTGATACTTCTCGAACTTCATTGGAGTATATGACAGCATTTTTTTGGCTACCTTTTAACCCTGTCATACTGAATGATCCAAGACAGCTGAGCACCATTCACGACGAATGATGACTATTCACAACCCCCATACACACTGGTCTACAGGCTCTAAGGTGGAGGCCCATGTGCTATACTTGCTGGCTCATGGCCCCACTTAAACTGTCAGCTCCAATAATTCTGTTGTCCCTACCTCTGTGCCTACTCCGCGTGAAGAGGACAAGCCAGCCCTCTTGTATGCTCTTCAGAAATATTGGGATATCACCCTGGTTTTTAAGAAGAAGCAGGTCAGCCAGCTGCCTACTCATCGACATTATGATTTTACCTACAGTACGTGAAAAGTGGTGTATCTGGAAAAGTCCGGACGCAATAAACTTCTGCCAAACCTGCTGTTTGTTCACTGGGGGTATTCGGATGCCTGAAGAACTTTGTTATGCGGACCTTCAAACACCCTCAAATGTCCGAATACAACTGTTAGGGCCCTGACACACCAGGCCGACGATGTCCGGCCGTCAGTAAATGTTTGTGACCCGAGTTTTTGTGGCGTGTCCCGCACAATCTGCAGAAGTCTGACCCCTGTCGGCAGCTTTCGTCGGTGAGCAAGATCCCTCTGATTTGCTGCTGAGTTTAGCGAATCAGTGCTAAGGTAGCAAATCAGGGCCGTTGGCTGTAGTCTGTGGTGTGTTCAAGTGCTACTTTTTGGCCCAAACGGTAGGCGACAGTCGGCCTTCATCGCCGCTAGTCGGTTTGGTGTGTTTGGGCCCTTAGACTGAGGTTTTCAGGAATCAGCTAGACCTGTCGCGAGCTGATGACTTGGCCTTTCAAATGCTAATAACAGTCAATAGTCTGGGTGGGGCTGGGTACTGAAGCCAGCCCCCCTTCCCCTCTCCCTCCCCTAATAGTAGTTCAGAGAAGTAGGTGTTAATATTCAAAATGTGGTTTAGAACTATTTCTATTTTTGCATCTGACTGATATCTTTTTGCATGCTCAATAATCCAGGTAAGGAAATCACACAAAAAAAAAATTGAATCAGTTCATCTGGACACGTTTATCAGAGAAATGTTTCCTCACTCATCTAAGTGACTTCTCTCTCAACTGACTGTAGGTATCCTCTCCCTTCTAAACAGCACAGTTGCATAATGACTGAAACCAATGATTGGTTTCATATGCAAATTACCATGACCATTAACTAGAGTTAAAATGGCAATGTGTACTATTCACAGAAGACTGGGGAATAATTTCAATCACAGCATTGTAAGATGGTGACAGATGTACTCTTACCCACCCCTTTTGTTCAGGGAGGGCCATTCCCTCTTAACACAGATGGCTTCTTTGGCTCCCTGTTTGAACCAGTGATCTTCTCTATTAAGGATGTCCACATCCTCGTCCTTGAATGAGTGGCCACTGGCCCGTAGATGGGTGTAGACTGCGGAGTCCTGGCCTGACGAGGTAGCTCTTCTGTGCTGTGTGATCCTCTTTGCCAGAGTCTGTTTGGTTGCCCCAATGTACAAGTCACAGCAATCCTCCCAGCACTTAACGGGATATACTATATTGCTCTGTTTGTTCCGGGGGACCCAGTCCTTGGGGTGCACCAATTTCTGGTGCAGTTTGTCTTGGGGTTTGAAAGCAACCGAGTGAAAGCAACACATCTGACTGATACTCTTTCTTGAATCAGTGAAATTGGCTAGAAACAGTCTCACATGAAGTGCTTTTACACATATGTTGTTGGAAAGAAGTGACAGAGCCAAATTAAAGGGCATCTGAGTGGCCCAGCAAAAAAAAAACAACCTCTGATATCTTTGTGTCCTCTAGCTTTTTTATTACAAGGATAAACACTAATTAATATGTTAGAAAACAATTTATTGTAAAATTAATTGAAAAGGTATAAAATATGAAAACAAATGTATTCATGCATGCTCAATAATCTAGGTAAGAAAATCAAAGAAAGTTGAATAAGTTCATATGAACACAGTAAAACAAATGTAAACAAAGGGAAATATAAAGATAACATTAAGTAGATTATACTTAAATCTCTACCACTGTGCACAATGGAATTACCACAGATACTCTCTCCTTAGTACGACTTAACTGCACAGTTGTGGTACTGAGTACACACCTGCTTGTAATGCACTTAACAGGCAGCAATGATGGTGCAGTTTCAGTCCCTGTCCTCTGAATACCTCAAATCTCCACAAACTTTCCAAAGAAATGCCTGACTGGATGAGGGTGCAGCCACATCATTCTTGCCACTACATGCTGAATAATAGAGGCTTGAGTTTTTACAGCAATGACAAGAAATTGTTTAACTTTACCAGGATGCACTTTTGGAGTTGGGTCAACGACCGGCTCTTCAAACCTTGAATTATAAACACACCACTTTGCAGACAATGTGAAGACATTTCGGCCCTCTTCTGCTTACACAAAGAGGCAACCCAAGTCTTCTTCCTCTTCTGCAAACCTTTGCTTACTGGCCAATCTGTGAGATTGAGCTGTCAGGATATAATTTGTACATTGACAACAAAGTTTGTCTATCAGTCTGTTAATACAACATTCTGAATTGTGGGTAATGCTTTGACCATATCCACATCTGGCAAAAAAAAAAGTGTTGCAGATGACACACATGAATACTGTTTTATGTACATTGCATCAGTGGTGTCATGGAGTGACAAGCAACCCCCATCTTTCGTGGACAGCATGTTAATAAATTCAGCAGCATAGGTACTTTGCAGTGGCAACTGGAGCTACTGACCTTGTTAAACATTCCTCATGACCTGAACCTCAATAATTCAAACATGATGCCAACATTGCCACCCACCCACCCCACCCCCTTTTATCTTCCCTACCGTGCTCTCTGTATATGGACACCCTACATAAAACCTGCACTACCCTGTACATAACTCTTATTCTGTGAATGACTTCTTAAAATTCTAATTTAACCTTTTGCAAATACATCTCCTGCCACCCAGTGCCAGGCATCACGGGCTGCAATGTGGTCTCATGTTCAACTCTGAACCGGTGTTGATTGCCTTATTTGCCTTACTTTTATTTTTTATTTTATCTTGGATATGTATTTAATTTATTATTCTTTATAACCTTTATCTTTACTATTTACTGTTATTTATTCCCTCTTGCATCAACATACCAAGACAAGAGAAATTCATTGTATATTCTTGTACTTTGTAATAAATTCCGTTTCTGATTCTAATTTTGATTTTGATTTTTGTTGTTGTTATTGTACTTTCCCAACATCCCATTTAACAGCTCAAATGAGAAATATCAAGAGGCATAGACCCGGCCATAATCTAAGATGCAGTCTTTTAAATGTAAATTTTAGTGCATGTTAGGCCTGCAATGATGAGTTCTATACAGTTCAACAAACTTGTACAAAAATATTTGCAGACAGCAACTGGCTACTTCCAGCCTATCATATGAGATCACCCTTGAGAAGATAATAATGCAGGCTTGCATAAAATCAAACCACATGTCATAGTCTGGATCCCCAATTAAGCCTTTTAAACAAAATAAAGGATAGATGGTGGTCTAGTTTTTACACTTGTCTGTAGTCAACCTGTTAAATCCTGATCCAATTATGTGGGGAATCCTTCCAACATTCCATGGCACCTTGAGAGAGTTCATTCTTCTTTGGAGTTCCTCAAGCTTCTGGATACTCAATACACCAAGCTCAATCCACAGTTTGAAAACAAGTCTAGCTGTTCTGAGGCTTAAATTGTGTATAGGACCAATGACAACAAATCGGGTGCCAAGATGCAAGATTGCAAGATGGCTACAGGTGTATAATGACTGAAACTAACGACCAGTTTCGTGATTTCATTGATCAGATACAAACACTCCATAATCCATTTCCCTGGCAATTTCAGGGGCTGAGGTGCCCTCCCCTCCCTCATGTCACAGACTGCCATTAACTTTCCCCATTAATGTTCCAGAGGAGTAGGCTAATCCTACAACTAACACCCTCTTTTTCCCTTTCCACATATACTTGAAGTAGGTTTAATTTTCCTTTTGAAATGTTGAATTTTCTTTTTCTTTTCTTTTTTCTTTTGTAGCTTAAGCTCACAAAAATATGAAGTGTTGAATGTTTTGTCATAGTTTAGTTTATACAAGTAAATAATAGTAATAATAGTAATAATAATAATAATAATAACCATGACAATAATACTAATAACTTTTATTTATATAGCACTTTTCTAAAGCAATGTTATGAAGTGCTTTACAAGGAAATAAAACCAGACAAGGCAAAAATAAGAATACGCCTAAATAAGTAAGAGTAAAACTACAAACAATATGCATTAATAAAAGCAAATATCAAACATTTGTAAAAACTTTCACACAAAAAAGAAAAGTTTTATGACAAGATTTAAAAGAAGCTAGGGGGAGAGTTCCATAGTGTGGAACTCTAACAGTAAAAGTACGATCCCCTTTTGTGACAAACTGAGACCTGGTATTAACCAGCAGGGCATCATCTGCAGCTCTAATGGTCGAAAGAATGTAAACCAGGTCAACAAATCAGAAATGTATATAGGAGCAAGACCGTTTTAAACCTTGAAATTGTGTAATAAAATTTTGGAATCAATTCGAACTATAACAGGGAGCCAGTGTAGGGAGGCAAGCAGAGGAGTGATGGGGTCATGCCTCCTTGTCCTGGTAATGAGCCGAGCAGTGGTGTTTTGTACCAACTGCAGATGGAGGAGGGAGCCTTAATGATATTTGGGTAAAGTGCACTGCAGTAGTTAAGCTGATAATAGATAAAAAGCATGAACAACAATTGATAAAAATTACATAATTTTGGAGATTAGCTTGAGCTGGAGAAAGCATGACTGAATAACATGTTTGATTTGATCAAAACCAAGGTTAGCATCAAATAATACCCCAATACTCCTAGCAGCCTGTTCAAGACTACCCGACAGAATTTCTGAGACCATACAGACCATAAACAATTTATTGCCAGGTCAGACTTCAATGATCAGTCCCCCACAAAGCCATGCACCTCAGACAATAAAAATGGCTTTATTAAATGTCAGGTCGCTAACTAATAAGTCATTTTTAGTTAATTATCTTGTAAGTATCTATAACCTGGACTTAACTCTACTGAACGAGACCTGGCTGGATAGAAATGACACAGTCACGCTTATTGAGACTGCATCTCCTGGCTTCAAATTCATCCATACCTCCAGATCTGATATGCGAAGTGGTAGAAAATCCTATAGCTGCAAGGGAATCCCACTCAGGAAATTCATGTCTTTTGAATAACTTACTATACATTGCAATGCTGCAATTTTAATAATTACTGTCTATCAGCCACCAAAATCTAAACATGGCTTTCTTGATGAATTTTCAGAGCTATTGTCTATGGTTTCCACTGACTAAAATTGTTTAATCATCCTGGGTGATTATAATTTTCATGTTGACAATCAAACAGACCCCGATGCTAGAAACCTAATTAGCTTACTGAAGGCATTTGCTTTCACTCAACCTGTTTCTGGATCAACCCACAATAAGGGCCATACTCTAGACTTAGTCATATCAAAAGGATTTAATATTACTCTACCCTGTGTCATGTATGTTGCTATCTCTAATCACTGTTGTATATTTTTTGATGTGTCTGCTTTTCCTGTACAACAGAAAAGCCCTCGAATGATCAAAAACGCTTTATTGATAATAACACAATTGAAACCTTTCAGAAAACTGTAAATGAGTTGTCGCCGTTCATGTCATCACAAACAGAGGATCTTGTGAAAAATGTCAACTCAAAAATACGAAATATATTTAACAAAATTACACCTGTTAAAACTAAAGTCATAGAAAAACAAAAAGTCCCCTGAAGAAATGGAGTGGTAGTTAGGCAGCTTAAGAGAGACTGTCACCAGGCAGAGCGACAGTGGAGAAAGACTAAACTTCAGGTTCACCATGAAATATACAAGGATAGACTAAACACGTACAGCAAAGAAATTAAACAGGCCAGACAGTCTTTTCTTCTCTAAAATCATTAATGAAAATATTAACAATAGTAAAGTGATTTTCTCCACTATTGACCAACTTATTGATCCACCATCTCCAAACTCATCAGAGATGCTGTCCACTGAAAAATTTGAGCAATTCGCTACATTCTTCAATAACAAAATTATTGCCATTAGACAAAACATTAGTGCCTCAAGATCCAGTAATGGACCCTCCAATTCTCAAAAAATATCACTGGCGCCATGTCTCACTTGGACACTCTAGACCTTAAAAGTCAAAACAATATTGTTAGGCAGCTCAGGTCATCCACCTGCTGCTTGGAAGAATAATAATCTTGCTATGACAGTTATTGCCAACTACAGACCCATCTCCAACTTACCATTCTTCAGCAAAATCCTTGAGAAAAATTTTTATTCTCAAGTTAACAACTATTTAATATCTAACAACCTTCTAGGCATTTATCAGTCAGATTTTAGATCTCACCATAGCACAGAAACAACACTTATCAAAGTTGTGAACAATCTGCATATGAACACATATTCTAATAAATTGTCTGTTCTTGCACTCCTGGATCTCAGTGCTGCCTTCGACACTTGCTCATGATATTTGCTAGAGAGATTGGAAAAATGGGTCGGCCTTTCTGGCCCGGTTCTCAACATGCCTTCAGGAGAGGCAGTTGTTTGTGTCTATTGGAGACTTTTCCTCGGATAAAGTGGGTATAATGTGTGGGGTGCCCCAAGGTTCGATTCTTGGACCATTACTGTATGCTCCCACTTGCACATGTTATACAGAAAAACAAAACAAATTACCATAATTATGCAGATGATTCACAACTGTACATATCCCTATCTCCTGATGATCAAGTTCCCATACATTCCCTAACTCATTGCATTGACGATATTAATATATGGATGTCGGATAACTTTTTACAACTGCATAAAGATAAGACAGAAATGCTTATTTTTGGTGCAAAGACTCAGAGACAGAGAATTGCTGCTCATCTCAGCTCTCTGTCTCTGCAGTGCAAAAGTGAAGCTAGAAATATTGATGTAATCATAGACAGTGATCTAAATTTTAAGAGCCACATCAATCATCTCACAAGCTCAGCCTTCTACCATCTTAAAAATATTTCAAAACCAAGGGGCTTTCTATCAATATGAGACTGTGAGAAATTGATCCATGCATTTATAACAAGTAGACTAGACTACTACAATGGACTATTCACCGACCTCCCAAAATCAGTTGTGCACCAACTACAATTAATTCAAAATGTGGCAGCACGTGTTCTCACCAGAACCAAAAAGTATGAGCACATTACACTTGTTCTTAGATCTCTGCATTGGCTCCACGTGAAAACTAGAATTGATTTTAAAATGTATTTTAGTTGTATACAAAGCACTAAATGGTCTTGCACCACACTATATAAAAGACATGTTAATTCCTTACAAACCAGCAAGAACTCGCAGGTCCAATGGCAGTGGTCTTTTAACCATCCCTCGTGCTGGATCTAGAGCGTCACATCTCACTTTGCCTTAAGCCGCATCTCCGTGTACTGCTGTCTACTTCCTTCACCTCTCTGACTATCTCACGTCTTCCTTGCCAACCTCTTCCTCTGTATGATTTCCTGTACTTCCTCATTCCACCACAAATTCTCATTGTCTTCCTGCTTATGTCCAGATGACACACCAATTATCTTCCTTGCTGTGTCCCTCACTATTTCGGCAGTAGTTGCCCAGCCATCTGATAACTGTTCACTAACACAGAGTGCCTGTCTTACACCTCGTCTTCTTTCTTCAACTTCCATCATTTGATCCTTGGCTCTGCCTTCAATCTATTCCTCTTCTTGACCACCAAAGTCATCCTACTGACCAACATCCGATGCTGCCTAGCTAGGTTCTCTGCCTTGCAGTCTCCAATCTCTTTCACATTGTGCCTCCTGCACAAGATATAGTCCACCTGTGTGCACCTTCCTCCACTCTTATCCATCACCCTGTGTTCCTCCCTCCCCTTGAAATATGTATTCAGCACAACATTTCCATCCTTTTCACAAATCCACCACCATCTGTCCTTCCACATTCCTCTCCTTAACACCATACCTGTCCATCAACTCCTCATCACCTCTGTTCCCTTAACCAAAATGCCCATTCAAGTCCGTTCTAATCACGACTCTTCCTTCTTGGGTACACTCTCAACCACTTCATCAAACTCACTCCAGAATTTTTCTTTCTCTTCCATCTCACACCCAAATTGCGGGGCATATGCACTGATAACATTGATCATCACACCTTGGATTTTCAGCTTCGTACTCATCACTCTATCTGCCACTCTCTTCAACTCCAACACTCGACATACTCTTTAGAGTATGTCGAGTGTTGCTCTTTTGAATGTATATGTCGATAATTAGGATGTAGGTAACTTTTTATTTTCAAATCTAACTAATATAACAATGCCTGCTAATTGTTCTTAATTTCATTTCACTTAACCATATAACTTCGATTTAGGTTATGGTTAAATATAGCTATGTATGTTAAAGAGTTAGGACTGCTTTCACATATTCCAATAGATGGAACTATAGCTTCCCGGGGGGGGGGGGATAGAACAGTACTTGCAAGGACTTAAAAGACTCAATGAACTACTGATGAAATTCCATGAAAATAAGTAGTAGTAAACTGTTTTATCTCTTTCTCTCTCTCTCTCTCTCTCTCTCTCTCTCTCTCTCTCTCTCTCTCTCTCTCTCTCTCTCTCTCTCTCTCTCTCTCTCTCTCTCTCTCTCTCTCTCTCTCTCTCTTTTTACTCTCTTTATTCTCTTTATATATATATAGCGGCATGGTGGCACAGTGGTTAGCGCGGTCGCCTCACAGCAAGAAGGGCCTGGGTTCGAGCTCCGGGGTAGTCCAACCTTGGGGGTCGTCCCGGGTCGTCCTCTGTGTGGAGTTTGCATGTTCTCCCCGTGTCTGCCTGGGTTTCCTCCGGGAGCTCCGGTTTCCTCCCACATTCCAAAGACATGTATGTCAGGTGAATCGGCCACACTAAATTGTCCCTAGGTATGAATATGTGTGTGTGTGTGTGTGTGTGTGTGTGTGTGTGTGTGTGTGTGTGTGTGTGTGTGTGTGTGTGTGTGTGTGTGTGTGTGTGTGTTTGTGTGTCGGCCCCGTGATGACCTGGAGACCTGTCCAAGGTGTCTCCCCGCCTGCCCCCCAATGACTGCTGAAAATAGGCACCAGCATCAGCACGAGCAAAAAATACGATATATATATATATATATATATATATATATATATATATACACACACACACACACATACATACACACACACACACACACAAACATATATATAGATGTATGTGTGTGTGTATATATATATATATCCCATTTCTCAAAAAAATTTGTCACGCTTATTTTCATGATATTCAGATATGCAGATGTGCCTCCAACAGCAGAATACATGATGGAAGCCTCTTGAAGTAGACATCATAGAAGGGTGCACAAGTTCCCCTCCTATGGCAATGGAGGTAGTCATTAGGGCATCAAAGGCAGTAGTGGGTGGGAGATGCTGCAGGGAGGGTTATGATTCACACCTATAAAAGCATATATAGATGATATGCTAAATCACCTTGTACCAAAAAGGCTGCTGGACAAAGTGAATACATTTTAAAAATGGGCTGTGATTAAAGTTAAGCCGAGAAAATTAAAAAGTTCCTTCACTGACAACGAGAAACTGGAAAAGAGGAGGTTTTACATAGATGAGTAAATAATTCCAGCAATACTGAAGAAGCATGTCAAAATGTGTGAAGGTATGATGGGAATGAGAAATATAACAAAAATGACAAATTCAAAAGCTATGGAAGCATGTAGTTGAAAGATATGTATTCTTTATGGTGACTTTATACATGCAAGTCTTAACTGTGACTTCTGCATTGTGGTCTGCGGTCTTGGATAATTTGGCCATGACAGTATATGCAATGGCACTCCCAAGGGGTACCCAGAGGGTGCCATGGCCACTATACTAAAATTAATGACCGTCCGCCTGGACCCCCCAACTGACATGTCCCAGTCAGTCCAATCCCTTTTTTTCCAGATAAAACTGTGAATGAATAAATGAATGGATGAATGAATGATGACTTATTCCAAGCATGTCACTGAGCAGGGTATAACACAGAGGTAAACCATTGCCAATAATCTGAAGTGATCAACAAATCCACACATCAAGCTCAGTGAACAAATATACATTTGCATCAGATTATGTGTTACACATTCGAAAAGGAGTAGGAAGTACACACTTATTTTTCCTACCCCTTCTTACATACTCTTACGTTAATTTAGCTAATAATATTAATAAATACATTCCATTACCTTTGGTGTTGTTTTTATTTGTCTCTAATTATTTAATATAGTATTCCTTCTTGCATACCGTCATAATGTTAGTTAGCTTGTTTATACACACACACACACGCACACAGATATAATACAGTGGATCTGGAAAGTATTCACACCCCTTCACTTTCCCCACATTTTGTTATATTACAGCCTTATTCCAAAATGGATTAAATTCCTTTTTTTTCTCATCAATCTACACACAATACCCCATAATGACAAAGTGAAAAAGGTTTTGTAGAAATTTTTGCAAATTTATTAAAAATAAAAAACTGAAATATTGCATGTACATAAGTATTCATACCCTTTGCTATGACACTCAAAATTGAGCTCAGGTTCATCCTGTTTCTACAGATCATCCTTGAGATGTTTCTACATCTTGATTGGAGTCCACCTGTAGTAAATTCAATTGATTGGACATGATTTGGAAAGGCACACACCTGTCTATATAAGGTCCAACTGTTGATAGTGCATGTCAGAGCAGAAACCAAGCCATGAAGTCAAAGGAATTGTCTGTGGACTTCCGAGACAGGATTGTATCGAGGCACAGATCTGGGGAAGTGTACAAAAAAAATTCTACAACTTTGAAGGTCCCGAAGAGCACAGTGGTCTCCATCATTCGTAAATGGAAGAAGTTTGGATCCACCAGGACTCTTCCTAGAGCTGGCCGCCCAGCCAAACTGAGCAATCGGGGGAGAAGGGCCTTGGTCAGGGAGGTGACCAAGAACCCGATGGTCACTCTGACAGAGCTCCAGCATTCCTCTGTGGAGATGGGAGAACCTTCCAGAAGGACAACCATCTCTGCAGCACTCCACCAACCAGGCCTTTATGGTAGAGTGGCCAGACGGAAGCCTCTGCTCAGTAAAAGGCACGTGACAGCCTGCTTGGAGTTTGCCAGAAAGCACCTAAAGGACTCTCAGACCATGAGAAACAAGATTCTCTGGTCTGATGAAACCAAGATTGAACTCTTTGGCCTGAATGCCAAACGTCACGTGTGGAGGAAACCAGGCACCTCTCATCACCTTGCTAATACCATCCCTACAGTGAAGCATGGTGGTGGCAGCATCATGCTGTGTGGATGTTTTTCAGCGGCAGGAACTGGGAGACTAGTCAGGATCGAGGGAAAGATGAGTGGAGCAAAGTGCAGAGAGATCCTTGATGAAAACCTGCTCCACCGCGCTCAGGATCTCAGACTGGGGTGACGGTTTACCTTTAAACACGACAACGACCCTAAGCACACAGACAAGACAACGAAGGAGTGTGAATGTCCTTGAGTGGCCCAGCCAGAGCCCAGGCTTGAACCCCATTGAACATCTCTGGAAAGACCTGAAAACAGCTGTGCAGCGACGCTCCCCATCTAACCTTACAGAGCTCGAGAGGATCTGCAGAGAAGAATGGGAGAAATACCCCAAATATAGGTGTGCCAAGCTTGTAGCTTCATACCCAAGAAGACTTGAGGCTGTAATCGCTGCCAAGGGTGCCTCAACCAAGTACTGACTAAAGAGTGTGAATACTTATGCACATGCAATATTTAAGTTTTTTATTTTTAATAAATTTGCAAAAATTTCTACAAAACCTTTTTCCCTTTGTCATTATGGGGTATTGTGTGTAGATTGATGAGAAAAAAATGAATTTAATCTATTTTAGAATAAGGCTGTAACACAAAATGTGGGGAAAGTGAAGGGGTGTGAATACTTTCCGGATAAACTGTATATATGCACACACACAGATATATATATATATATATATATATATATATATATATATATATATATATATATTGCATTTTATTTCTGCTGCAATGTTTTTGTGTTTAATGAATTCTTTATTATTCTTATTCTTATTATTAATATTATTTTTATGACAATCATTACGTAGTCCCTTTGTGATCCATGGACAACTTTATGTTTCTGTTGACTGTGGAATTGTTCTATTGGGCAATTTTTATCATATAAGGATTGACATATGTTTAGGGATGAATCATAAGCTTTTTTAATGTATTTCCTTTGTACACTATATTCCAGTTATGTGTTAGCAATTCATTTTGAAAGCATTCATGGACTCCTCTGTTCTTACTCTTATATGGAAATGAAATGCCATGCTGGTTATCATAAAAATCATACAAATCATTGAAATGATAAAAATAATGAAACAAAATTGAGTATGAAATCTGATGTAGGTTGTTTTGTAATTGCATCAGAGCTTTAGGTCAGACATGTTTGCATCCATAATTGGGGCCGGGCAATATATTGATATTTTGATGATATTTAGAGATGACTATTGGCACTTTCACAAAATATTTATGCAATGAAATTTTTGATAAACACTCATTAGTAATGTGGATATGATTTCCAAACAGGTAGAGACAAATAATATATCAGCTAGAACAGTCTAATAAGTTCAGAAAATTGCATGTCTTTACTGCAATGCTGCCTTTACAAGCAGGGGAGTGCAACACTTATTACATATCAACATATTAAGATATCCAAAATCCCACATGACATCCACTTATATCTCTATATCGATTTAATATCGATATAATGCCCAGCCCTAATCATAATTCATTGTTTTATTCGATAGAATACAGTAAACCCAGAATTACAGCCAATTTTGGGCCACCTAGAATCTTGACATATGAAATACAATTTCTGCTTGTGGCTATGATTCAAAAAATGAAAGATACCCATAAATAATATAACATGATGTGCTGGATATAAATGAAACCTTTGTTATCAGCTTCTTCTTCTTTTGGCTTGTTTCCTGTTTCTCCAGGGTTGCCGCAGCGTATTTTACAGTTTCCATCAGTACCCTGTGTGGGCGCAGCACCAATGGTGATTGTTGTTAACTCGGGCTTCGACCGATTTGATATGGTCTTGTCAATTTGCATAATGATTTGGCAACATTTCACATTGAATGCCCTTCCTGACACAACCACTTACCCAATCGACGGGGGGCATAGGTAAAAAGCTGGGTGCCATCCTAGTATTCACTGCCCCATGTCTGTCACCAAAAACCTTTGTTATCAGCTAATAATTAATATTTATGTTTAAGCAAACCACACCCTTGATGTAGCGGTGATGGTGCAGTCAAACCGGAATTTGATTGGCTAATTAATGATTTCTGGCTGATCTGGCTGATCTCAAGTGAATATAATAATCTGATATTCACATATTAGCCAAGGAATTAAAGAGTGTGCAATTTACTTGAAATAAATAAATTTGGGCAGCACGGTGGCCCAGTGGTTAGTGCTGTTCCCTCACAGCGATAACATCCTGAGTTCCTGTATGCTGTATAGCTTTTTTAGTGTGCCACCCCATTGTTTTTATTGGCCCCATCTGGCCCTCCCACTAAATATTTTCTGCAGGCACCACTGAGTATATGAGATATTTATATCAAGAGTAATGAGGTTAGGAAAGGCGGTTATCTCAAATATTTTCAGATGGCTAGGGTTTTCATGTTGTCTTAGCATTTGGACTTTTGATAGGAAAGTTATTGTAGCACTACCAATATGTATTCTAGCAGATGAGTTCAAGTTTGCAAAGTAAAGGTTGGCATTGTCAGTGACGAACTCCAATGATTTATACGTGAGGAGTGCAGCTCCTGCTGAATCACCAGGATGGACATGTAACCAAGGAGAAACAGTCCAGCAAGCACAGACAGTGCTGAGCTTTGGGTATGTTGTAGAGCAGCTGCAAAAAGGAAAGAGGAAAATGATTGTGGAGCAAATACATAGGTAGAGAGAGGCAGCAAGGTGAGCCAAGACAGTCTCTTAGGCACACTGAGGTCAGTGGTAGAATTTAGAAACTGTAGTGAAGAAGAAACTATAGATTGCCGTGGAGAATGAAGGCAAATCAATTTTGAATTATAATAGGTGTTACCTACTTGCCATCATCAGATGGGGCCTTTTCATGGTCAAAAAAAAAGTGACACTCAAGACATATTTTGTGATGCTGTAAAATGGGTCTTTCCCAAGGATCATATACACCCGTCAAAATTACCAAGTGTGTCTTGCGGCAGTAATTGAGAAATTATTTTTTTCATTAATTTCTTTAACCGCAAAGAAAAATTGTAAAATGTTGATAAGACATGGCCTAGCAAATTCAGTAGTCAGGCAAGGATTACCAAAAGGCGATCAATTTAAACAGATATGTCATCGTGCAAAGGAAATATTGGCCATTTGTCGAAGGTGTTGTGGTCTGATGTTATGGTCAGATACACAACTGATTGTGCGCCTCACTGATCTCACAGTGCCATGGGAGGAGATGATAGATGAGACATATTAAATGTTAATGTTTAGACCTGTGCCTTTCTGCCTGCGGAGGTTGAACACTGAGGGTTTGTACTGCAAGTAAATTATTTATTTGTGGATGGAGCTTAAAATAAGACTTTGATTGAAGCAACAGTGGGAACAAGTGAGACATGAGGACAAAGCATGTAGTCAAGGATACAGAGAGATGTACGAGGCTGAAGTAAGCATCCTTTATGCTTGCCTGTTTTTTGATCAAGTTCATCTGGCTTATTATTGTTTGCAATAAACTGATTGTAAGCTTGGAATACTGTATCATGTAAACATATTAAACCTTTGCTTTACTTTGCTTTGACAGTAGTTTGTTTAAGAGTATTATACTTGTGCTATTACTTTTTGTAATTATGTATGTGTGTGTGTGTGTGTGTGTGTGTGCGTGGTGTGTGTGTGTGTGTGTGTGTGTGTGTGTGTGTGTGTGTGTGTGTGTGTGTGTGCCTGCCCTTACCAAAGCAGCAGTTTGTGTCCAGCCACGTTAACTCCAACCCCTCTGTTCACCCCTTTTCCATAACTAGGGTAAGTACCCCCTCTCACAGCTGCCCGTCAACAACACAATTACAAAGTTGTTCCCTGCACTACCCTCTCGTTGTGTCTCCCTCTCTTTCTCTCTACTAATTAAAACCTGTTGTAATGTGGATGTCGACCTAGTGTTGACGTTATTCATTCAAGTGTTAGTTAGTGGTGGCAGAGTTGTATTGAGGCTTGCTGAAAGTGGGTACGGGGGGGGGGTGAAGGTACTGCTGAGCATTTTGAGGTTTCATGGGCATAGCCTGAAATCCTCTTTGGTAAAACATTTGTGGAATATTTTACTTTAATTGGGTCTTTGTGCTCCTGCTTACCCTTGAGTTTGATACAAGGATGTATCATCTTGACATTTGTACTTGCAAAATATTTTAACTGAGTAATACCTCCCAATATAAGCTCTCAATTTACCAGTCAATCTTCGTTCCAACCCTCACCTGTGGTCATGAGCTTTGGGTAGTGACCGAAAGGGTGGGATTGAGGATACAAGTGGCTGAAATTAGTTTCCTCCATAGGGTGTATGGACTCAGCCTTGGAGATAGGGTGAGGAGCTCGGACATGTGGAGCGACCTCAGAATAGAGCCACTGCTCCTTCGCGTCAAAAGGAGCCAGTTGAGGTGGTTCAGGCATCTGATTAGGATGCCTCCTGGGCGCCTTCCATTGGAAGTTTGCCGGGCACGTCCAACCGGGGGGAGACCCCGGGGTAGACCCAGAACTCACTGGAGGGACTACATGTCCAATCTGGACTGGGAACACCGTGGGGTCTCCCAGGAGGAGCTGGAGGGTGTTACTGGGGAGAGGGATATCTGGAGTGCCCTACTTAGCTTTCTGCCACCACGACCCGACCGCGGAAAAGTGGCTGAAGATGAGATGAGATGAGATGAAATGAGATGAGTAATACCTTCCACATTGTCCATGAAACATCTGATCTGGTCATTTACGGATAAGCTGTTGCATCAAAGTTACTCCAATACCCGTTCTGAAGGCTGTTACAAGGGAAAGACGATGACTTTTGAATGATTGAATGATTTCTAGTCTTTACTGTTAGTTGTTCTGGAATATTTATGTGTAGTGACTCATGTATTATCAAATATTATCATTAGAGTTTTTACAGCAGCTTATGTCTGTTCCCTCTTTGAAAATCCTTAGACATACACACAGGCAAACATCCACACAGTGGGTGCTGGAATGCAGCATTAAAATTGCATTTCCTGTGGACCCTCAAGTCACAGAATGACTCCCGCAACATATTAGTAATTCAAACAAACATGTCGAAAACTGTCGCTCTTTCAAAGAACAGCCAGATGTTGAATAGCTGAGCTGAGAGACCGGGGAGATAGTTCCTCTTCTACACCAAAATGACTGACATTACAACAAGGACGCAACACAAACAGCAAACATCACGAAAACAAGCTGGAACATCACAAAATCTATCTATCTATCTATCTATCTATCTATCTATCTATCTATCTATCTATCTATCTATCTATCTGTAGCCTGTGGAATTAGATACCACACAGGACACAATTACTTCCGGGGTTCTTGTAGCTTTAATTTTATTGTTTGAACCTTCGAATGCAGATCGTTTTACTGAGTGCATAAATTCCTGTGTCTTTCGAGCAAACAGCTCATAAATGTTCACAGATGTGGCAAGTTTAACAGAAAAGATTTTAAAAGGAAAATAATAAATACAAAATACAAAATACGGTGCAAAATACGGCAGTGGACTATGTATGTTAAACAGGGTTTAACAAAGACATGTGGAACTTCCTGAAGATTGCACAACTTCTTACTCTGTCAGTTACCTTTAAACAGAATTAAAATGCATATAAAACCTTTACATTTCCCTTACTACCCAAATACAATGGCATGGTGTGGCTTTATGCACGCCAACATTACCTTGTCATGCCTGCAAAGGCGAACAGTGGTCGACGGCTCGCGCCCAAAATCACCGAACATCAACTCCAGTAACGTCTAAATCAAACCATCGTGTCAAATTACCGACATACAATATTGTTTGGAATAATGTTACAGGTATATTTCACAAGATATTTACACCTACTTACTACGGAGCACCGTCACACTGCAATCTTCAGGTGGTTCACACAAGAAAAAAAGAAAGAGTACCCAAGATGCACTTGGATAACTTGCACGGAGTTACAATAAAAGTCCGCAACACTGCCACGTACTGGTCAAAACATGCAATGACAACCAAAACTATAAAAATACACTCACAATCTGCTTCACAATTTAAATACATCAAATGACATTTTACATGGCTTGACAGTGTAACAATTACATATATTAACAGTTAAACTATACTAAATTTAAGTGGAAAATCATTTAACATATTTAACAGATTTACCACCCGGCTACATATCTATCTATCTATCTATCTATCTATCTATCTATCTATCTATCTATCTATCTATCTATCTATCTATCTATCTATCTATCTATCTATCTATCTATCTATCTATCTATCTATCTATCTATCTATCTATCTATCTATCTATCTATCTATCTATCTATCTATCTATCTATCTATCTATCTATCTATCTATCTATCTATCTATCTATCTATCTATCTATCTCTTTATCCGCCCATCCGTCCCTCTGTCTATCCATCCATCCATCCACCCACCCACCCATCTATCTATCTATCTTTCTATCTGATCCGTCGGTCTGTCTCACGGATTCTTGTCTCAGTTGAAGTTATATATTTCTGGCTTAATCTACGTAAGAAAAACTTCAGATTGAAATAATGATGCCAAATCAATTACACCATTATAAAACGGAGGTAATGTCTCTGGTCACAGTGGCTAACAATTGATGGAGGGAATCACAGAAAGGTCATTTTATTGTGTCTTGGCAAACCAGTGCTACCTTGAAAGGAGCAATTACTGCATTTATTCCTGCCAGGCATCTGAATTCTCTTTCTTTGAGAGATGACGTGCACATGGTCTCTTTTCGCCTTTGTCGTACTTATGCTCATTTCGTCTTCTCATACTGTTCTGGGCTCTTGTTATGGCTGTTATGGCTTCCAGTATGAAGACCTAATTACTCTAGCGGCATGGGATAAACAGACAAACAAGCAGGCAGATGAACTGCAGGCCGTGGTAGCAGTTTGATGTTACATAAACCTCCCACACTGCCTGAATCTGATCCAGCCCAGCCAGTTGGTTAGCTAGTCAGTTAGACCTGCCTTGACACACACCAGTATGGATTACAAATAAGTGCGAATTCACTTGGATCACCTATTGTCACAAAACTCTGGGGCAGAAGTTTTAATTTGAGACAGTTTTCTAAAACAGATTGAGTTAAACCTGCACTTATATAGTAATTAGAGGGGCAAATCTTCAGAACAGTATCCAGAAGGATCTCATCATTCATCAAAAGTGGGGTTTTTTTTCATTTTCTAAATTATTTTACCAAGACCACATCTTTTGCACAGGTTTTGTGTAAATAAAGGTTTGTGCAAGTCAAACCTATGCAAATAATATCACATCATTTATATTAAATGGAAATTCCTGGGCGGCAGGGTGGCACAGCGGTTAACGCAGTCGCCTCACAGCAAGAAGGTCCTGGGTTCGAGCCCTGGGGTAGTCCAACCTTGAGGATCGTCCCGGGTCGTCCTCTGGTTGGAGTTTGCATGTTCTCACTGTATCTGCTGGGGCTTCCTCTGGGTGCTCCGGTTACCTCCACAGTCCGAAGACATGTTTCTCAGGTGAATCGGCCATACTAAATTGTCCCTAGGTGTGAATGTGTGTGTGTGTGAATGTGTGTGTGTGTGTGTGTGTGTGTGTGTGTGTGTGTGTGTGTGTGTGTGTGTGGGCCCTGTGATGGACTAGCGGCCTGTCCAGGGTGTCTCCCCGACTGCTGCCCAATGACTGCTGGGATAGACTCCAGCATCCCTGCGACTCTGAGAGCAGGATAAGCAGTTTGGATAATGGATGGATGGATGGATGGATGAATTAATATTCCTTTACCCAAGTCTAGAGTAATTAAATATAATGAATAAACAGGAATCATAAGAATTAAGAAGGACAGTGCCAGTAATACCACCCCCAAACACATACACACATGCATGCTTGTGTGCGCACACACACACATCCGCACGCACACATACATCGAACACACACACACACACACACACACACACACACACACACACACACACACACACACTATCCATCCTATATAAATGATATATTGTGTTTATGGATGTCTACATGTCTGTGTGAGAGAGAATTGAGTGTGTGCATTGGGTGGCGCTGGGAGTACAGCGTGGCTTGATAGGACGCTTAGGTATAAGTGAGTAATGACTACCTGCTTATCCTGCATTGCACAGACTCCCTTGCTGTATGGATGAATCATACTCAGGCATTCTCTTCTTCCCTTTTCGCATGATATTCTGCTCTCACAGACGAAGGCTTGAAAAAGGGGATGGTGGGCTTGGCGGGTGGGGAAGATCTTGGAATCTACTGTCCTCAGTGCTCCAAGGTGTAGGCATATCGACCCACAGAAAACCTCTCAATCATACATACTGACTGCCTTCTGCAGGTCTAGAACAAAACGCTTTGTCAGAAACTGCACTGAGCACTGATAATATATATATATATATATACTAGGTAGATACTAGGTAGAATCTCTACAACCTCCCAGGCCTCTGGTAGAGGACTTGAGCTTGAGGAAGACACACACCACCTGAAAAACAGTGAGAGGGAGATTTTTTTTTCTTTTTCTTTTTTTTTTGTGAGTGTTAGTATTGTATACACATCCAAGGCATTGCATTGATGTTTTTCTAAAAAAATAAGACTATATATTATTTTTTTTGCATCATTTAATAATTTTTGGTGAATGGCTTTCTTGTGAGAATGTCTCTATGCATGTATGTTAACTTTCACACCAAATTAAGTCTGTGGAAAGTCAAAGGGTGAGAGCCTCCGGCAAATAGGCATGATAAATGAATTCACAATTTATTCCTACACATAATTTAGCGAGATATTTCATGCCAGCTCTTACCTCTTATTTCACATCCTCAGAGCCATTTGAGTCAACAGTAGGAAACCTTGGTCTCTGGTTTTATTTATTACAAACTCAACAGCACGTTGGGAGTCAACCCTTTGTATGAAAAGCTGACACACTCAGGAGCTGTGCCTTCAAAAGCAGTTGAGGAAAAATGCATTGGGCAACAATGGAAGAGGAAGTATAATTGATATTTTATCAGAGGATGGATCTGAAGACCCATAAGACTCTACTGAATGCAGTTTGCATAATTAGCCTCATACACATCAAAAGTACACATGTTCAACACAACCTATACAGAATAAAATATTTTCCAGCACTCATATGCAATATATAAACTTACATTCTCATGTAAAAATACAGTTCTACAAAAAAAAAACTTGGTTAAAACCATCCACTCATCTTGACATGATGCAAAAATGTAAAACATAAACTCATCATTGAGTCATCACTAGCATTGGGAGGGCACAGACTGGCATCAAGGCCCTTGTTCATGGATGAATCATTAATTATGAGCTGCCTCAACTTTTCAAAGTTATTTGTAATTACATGCTTGTGAAAGAGTACACCAAAGATGCTAACTTTGAAAGAATAATAATAATAATAATAATGTAACCACAAGTGGCAATTAGCAGAGTCCAAGCGTATGATGACCTGTGATGCACATGTTTTTGTATGTGTAATTGTGAGCCCTCTGACATGTCTGGTCTGTAATATGGGAGAGAAGAAATTATGACAGTGAAAAATACAATGGAAGTGAGTGGAGCTCATTATATATGCATTTTATAACTCAAACTATATATCTCATCATTTTGCACTTATAGATGGTTAATCAGAATGTAATACTTAGCACTTGAAAATTCTAATGGAGTTCGGACTGAATATATAGTAATAATAATAATAATAAACATCATTCGTATAGCACTTTTCTTAATGTTATAATGTGTTTTACAAAAGAAATAAAACCAGACAAAGCAAAAATAAGAATGAGACGAACAGACATGAGCACAAAGGAGGTGAAGAGAATACATGACTAAGACAAAACAAATAGGGATAGAAATAAAACAGTATCAATAAATAAATAAAAAAACAAATCAAAATATTTCGGAAAGCTCTCAAACAGAACTGTTTAAAGAAGATATTTGAAAGAAGGTGGAGACTTAGTGTGTCTGAGTTCAGTAGGCAGAGAGTTCCATAGTTAGGGTGCTCTAACAGCAAAAGCCCGATCACCCTTTGTGACTTGTGACAAACCACAACCTAGGAATAACCAGCAGGGCTCTATCTGCAGATCTTAATGGTCGAGAGGGCACACACCAGGTCAATAAATCAGACATGTATTCAGGAGCAAGACCGTTTAAGGCCTTAAAAGTGAGCAATACACTTTTAAAATCAATTTAAAATCTAACGGGGAGCAAGTGTAGGGAGGCAAGCACAGGAGTGATATGGCCATGCCTTTTTTTTCCTGGTAACAAGTCGAGCAGCAGCATTTTGTACCAATTGGAGATGGCGGGGGGAACCCTTCCACCATGTAAAGTGCATTGCTATAATCAAGCTGAAAATAGATAAAAGCATGTACAACTTTTTGCAGATCTTAAATGAATAAAAATTATCTAATTTTAGAAAATTATCTTGAGCTGGAAGAAATATGACTGAAAAACCTTCTAGACTTGATTATTAAAACAGAGGTTAGCATTGAATATTACCCCAAGATTCCTAGCAGCCTGCTTAATACTATTTGACAGACTCCCAAGATTATTACCAAAAGGGCTTATGGAATTTGAGGGACCGAACAGAATGACCTCAGGCTTATCATATTTAAATTTGAGATTTTCTGAAATTTCCAGACATCCAGGATTTAATGTCAGAGAGGCAAGTTGTGAGATTTGCAAGGGCACTAGGGTCTGTAGGTTTTAGTGGTTTGTATAACTGAGTGTTGTCATCATAAAAATGGTAAAACACATCTAGATTTTGAATGACATGGCAAAGAGGCAACATGTATATAGAAAAGAGAAGGGGGGCAAGAACTGAGCCTTGATGGACACCTCAACTCAGCTGAGCCATCGAGGATGTAGTGTTACCCAGAACAACAGAAAAGGTTCGGTTGAAGAGGTAATAGCATAATAATCTAAGAGGCGAGCCCTTGATGCCAACCCAAGTCTCTAAGCAATTAAAGAAGGTGTCGTGTTTGATTGTGTCAAAGGCAACACTTAAGTCTAAAGGAATTAAAATTGAGCAGTCACCTCTATCTGCAGTCAGCAGTAGGTTATTAGTGACCTTAACTAGAGCTGTGTTGGTACTATGAAGTACTCTAAAACCAGACTCTGAATGTCAGTAAGGTAAAAGAAATAATTGTTGACCTTAGAAAGATCAGAGGAAATCACATTCCTATTTTCATCAATGGTTCATCTGTTGAAATTGTGGACAGTTTTAGATTTCTCAGTTTAAACATCCCAGACTCCCTCACATGGTCTCTCAACACCAACTGCATCCTCAAGAAAGCACAGCAGAGACTGTATTTAAGAAAATGTTAGGACATCTATGATTTAATATCAGAGACGCCAGGTGTGAGATTGACTAGGCTGCTAGGCTCTGTGGGTCTCAGTGGCATGTATAACCGAGTGTCGTCAGCTTAAAAATTGTAAAACACAATGATTTTGAATAACTTGGCAAAAAGGAGCATGTATATAGAAAACATAAGGTAGCCACAAACTGAGCCTTGTGGGAAACCACAACTCAACTGAACCATCTAGTAAAAACAGTTGTTCAAAAGACTGTTGTGGAACAAGAGGCACTATATTCACAGATGTGTTAAAATAAAAGTAATATTTGTGTGTGTGTGTGTTGCGTAGAGCGACTTCTGTATTTCCTACACTGTAAAAAAATAATCTGCTCATTTAACGGTAAGGCAATTTATTACAAACCATTTACTGAGTAATCTCAACTAAATTAAACAAACAGATTATGTTTTACAGTGTACGATGTTTTTTTTTTGCCTAGTGGCAGACAGAATACATTGTGAAAACAAGACTTCAAGGGAAATTATCTGAACAGTGAATGTGTCATTCTTCCATAGCCATCACACTATTCAACAAAAACAAATGTTATCACGATGTGTTAAGCACATAAACCATTGCCAATAACATTATTTTAAACCATCTTAAAATGCATTGAAAGAAATAAAGCCACTATATTTTTGTCATTGTACAGGTTACAATGAATGTGTCTTTTGCATCTAGCCCTTCCTATTGTCTAGGATCAGTGGGCAACTGCGGCTCCCTGGAACCGACTCCAGTTCTTCTTTCCATTGCCTTGCTCAGGGGCACAGCCAGGAGTATTAATCCTAGCATGCCTGTCTTGTTTGATGTTGGTTGATATATCCAAGGCTGGATTATGGACCAGGCATGCTGGGCGAGTGCCCCGGGGCCCCGGACCACGAGCGGCCTCAAAAGGTCAGGGGTATTGTGTTCGTGTATAGTAGGGATCCCCAATCATACCCTATATGCTGGGCGAGTGCCCCGGGGCCCCGGACCACGAGCGGCCTCAAAAGGTCAGGGGTATTGTGTTCGTGTATAGTAGGGATCCCCAATCATACCCTACAAGGGACCTTTGTTCCAATCCTGCGTCGTGATGCAGGGCCCAAGCTGGTCTCTATTCATGCGGGGGCCCCAAGCTACAGTTTCTATTGACATGGGGTCCAAGCTACAGTCTCTACTGATGCAGGGCCCCAAGCTACAAAGTCTTTATTGATGCTATAGAGATTATTTGCATTAGTTTTACATTTAACAATGTTTAGTATTGTTTTTGTGTAGCCTATCTGACGGGGCGGGGGGGGGGGGGTTGGGATGGTAAATGGACGTGCATGCCCCAGGGCCTCCTGGTGGGTTAATCCGGCCATGGATATATACTACATAGTTTGGGATGTAATTAGATACATATTAACCAATTAATAGTTTTGCCAAATAAAATGTTATGTCAAATATGTTTTTTATTGCTTCATTGGACATATGGCATTTTATAATTTTCTTGGGAATTAAAGTGTGTCGTATATATATATTTTATACATACTACCTAATATTGTTCAGACCACTGATCCTTTTAAAGACAAATAAAGGTAGTATAATTCACTGAATATTCTAATATGTTTTTGATCATATATAATTAGTATTAGTCAATTCTACCACTCCTTCAAAGCTCATGCTTTGCAAAACATACCGTTAAGACACAAACGAGGATAGCCATCACCACTTTCATCACCAACACATAAGCCTTCATCTGACCCCAAGGACAAGAGCACTCAATAACTGTCCCCTGTCCAGACTTGCTAAGCCGGCGCTACAATCCCTTAAACCCCTAAACTCTGACATGGTGCAATGAAGTACATGAAGCATTCTTCTATTGGAGATTAAATTGAAAGTCTCTCTGACTCAACTCTTGATTAATTGGAGAATTTTCTTTTCTTTTTTTTTCTTTTTTTTTTGTTATCTCTGTTAATCTGTGTTGTTGTGTATTGTCCTCCAACAGTTGCAAGTGATAACATCAGGGCATGGTGGTAAGACGTGATCGAGCTCTAGATCAGGTCTTCTATATGATAATCACTAAACAGAGAAAAAAATAGGGATGACGGAAACCAAGGATGAGATAAGTGTCTCTAACGACTGCTCTCATTGATGAAGTTTTTTTTCCGATGACTATCTGGAAATATGATTGTGCTTTGGTGGATATCATTTATTTACTGATGTTTTATATGCTAATTTGTTATGATGTCTGTGGTGTTGCTTTGCACCACCTACATTTAATATAATAAAAACTGAATCTCAGAACTGGAAATTGAATCTCTTTTACCGATGCAGTTCACATTGTTTTAGAGTATTTGGCTTGCTTATCTCAACTCAGCCACTGTTTTTTTTTTTCATTTATGAACTCAAGATAAATGTGTCACCTACACATGCTTGTACAGGTAAATGTCATTTTCTCCTATCTTAGCATTCAACATCTGGTGATTCAGTGTTTACTCTTCAAAATGTCTTCAATTTTTCATACCAAATGTCAAATAATAAGCCTATTTTATCATGTCTTTGGATTTGTTTTGTCTAACTGTCTTTCCTACACATTTCTCACCAACTTGTATTATTTTATTTCAGTAGCTTGTTGTGTCAGGCATACAAATTGCACTCCCATCTCTGTAAAAATAGCCTGACTAACACTGGAGATGCTTGTTAGCCTTGTCTGGACTAGTGACAGGGCTCTCAACAGAGCCTTAGAGAGTTATAAATTGACACCATGGTCACATTCTCATATGAGGAAATGTTGACTACAACTACTGTACCCACACACATCTCCTGCTAAATCGTTTTCCTTGCTTGGATTCAAATAAAAATGAGGTGCAAGGGGCTCACTGTCAATAATAATGTTCTTCAGTTGTAATAGAGATAGACAACTTTTTGTTATGCTACTACTTTTTAAGTGGCGCTATTAGCACCACTAGTGCCTCTAGGGGACAGCTGGCATGAGATGTTTAGATTCTCATTTGCATTATTTACACCTACTGTTCTCTTCTCTTACATGCCTTTTCTCTCTCTCTGATGATGTCTCCTCCTTTCTCTTTTTCTGTGTGTTAATGTTGTGATGGGAGTCTCCCTTGTGTGCACGTGCAGTCTGTTCTCCTCCCAGGTCTCCATAGTGATGGTGGTCACTACCTGGACACTGCTCAGCATGCCCATCATCAACTTTTTTTTTAAAATATATTTTAGAAATCCATATACTTTTGTTATCCTGTTCTGACATTATGTCCTTCTCTCACTAAGAAGTGTGAATATATATAGAGTAGCTGATGAGTGCGAGACACGAAACAGGCCTGTACTGCAATGTATTAAAATCTTTTTCCTGTATCCGTGTTTATATATATATATATATATATATATATATATATATATATATATATATATATATATATGTGTGTGTGTGTGTGTGTGTGTGTGTGTGTGTGCGTGTGTGTGTATGTGTGCGTATGTATGCATGCATGTATATATATATATGCATATATGCATATATGTGTATGTGTGCATATGTGTGCATACACACACACATTTATTTTACTTGGTGATGCTGGTCACGTGGCTCGGATCCTGGGGTGTTCTGGTGGTGTCTGGATGCTGCTTGGCATCCTCCTCATCATATTCTTCATATATTTTATAGTTCCATTATAATTTTGTTATCCTCTTTCAATGTGGTGTTCTGTAAATTGTGTAAACGCAACATTCATTGCACATTTCCTATCTTGGGAGTGGGATCCCTCCTCTGCTGCTCTCACTGAGGTTTCTTCCTATTTTTTCCTCCTCTGTTAAACTGTGTTTTTTTTTTAAGGGAGTTTGTTCCTTATCCAATACGAGGGTCTAAGGCCAGGATGCTGTGTTGCTGTAAAGAACCTTGAGACATTTTTTCTTTAATTTGTGATATTGAGCTACACAAATAAAAGTGACTTGACTTGACCTACTGGCTGATAAAAGCTCCAATGTTGTTTTAAACGTAGTGTTTTATTGAGTGTTTATTCTTCCCACAGTAGTCTTAAGCTGCACTGCTGGGCTCAAACTGACATCTACCCTGGTGTTTTGATTGTTACCTTACTTTTCGTTTCAGTTTGGAGAGGACTGTGTGTGTATGTGTGTGTGTGTGGGCCCCCCCCCCCCCCCCCACACACACACATATAACCCTTCTTTACCCAGGTACCTATGAAGGAGGAAAATAATTAAAATGTGGCCAATGGAGTTCATTCACGCCTGGCTGAGGCATGCATGGTTTCGGACACTAAAAAAGTAATAGTATCACAGGCAAGGTCAGAAGAAACAATATCTACAGCCCTATGTGACCTCACAGAGAACACATTTTAGGCCTTGAAGGTCTAAAATAAGAACTTGACAAGTTTTTGTATTTGTTATATAATTTATAGAATCATGTATTGTAGCTGAAACCCCATCATCTGACTACTGTACCCACATTACTGGCCATTTTCTACAATAGTTAACTTGACATAATACATTTTTAAAGGTGACATACTGTACCTCTTTTCCACAAGTTAATACAGTTCCCTGGGGTCTTGCTTCGTGCTACCATGGCAACTGTTGAGCATGGACCCTGGACGTAAACATGGCTGCCAGAGAAAACATAGCGGTGCAACCACATGCCATCAACCATACCAACATGTACCCTGTTTTCTGCTGAGTGACGGAAGCTAAGCAAGTGTGGGCTTGGCTAGTACTTGGATGAGAGACCTCGCGGGAAAATTGAGTTGCTGCTGAAAGTGGTGTTGGTGGGCCAGTAGGGGGCAGTCTTCCCCCTGGTCCTAATTAAAAAAAAAAATCCCGATGCCCTCGTGCAGTGACGAGATTCTGATGAGGCATTAAACTACGGTCCTGACTCACTGTGGTCATAAAGATCCCATGGCACCCATGGCACTTATCGCAAAAAGTAAGGGGTTCCCCGGTGTCCTGGCAAAATTCCCAACCTGGCTCTCACCATCTGTTCAC
This sequence comes from Lampris incognitus, assembly GCF_029633865.1. Lineage (NCBI taxonomy): Eukaryota > Metazoa > Chordata > Actinopteri > Lampriformes > Lampridae > Lampris > Lampris incognitus. The sequence goes on from NC_079222.1 coordinate 21,019,495, forward strand.
CTAATAACCACCCCCCCTTGTTATTTACTCAGTGATTCCCCCCTCTCCACCTCAAGTTGATGTGTGGTGAGCGTTCTGGTGCAAAATGGCTGCCACGCATCACCCAGGTGGGTGCGAGATATTGGTGGTGGTTGAGTTGAGTTTCCCCCTTCACTGTGAAGTGCTTTGGGTGTCCAGATAAAACACTACATAAATGTAATCCATTATTATTATTATTATTATTATTATTATTATATGTTTGAACCAGAGTCACAACCTGAGCAAGAGGCTTCCAAACAAGTTTGGGAATCAAGGCTACAACAGGACATCTCTGAATGATTAGTTATAAACTTTATGTCATTTTGACATTTTGTAGTGTATGTTTGTACATTGGCTAAGGTCATACATTCTTACTGGCTATGGTGGCTGTGTCGCAAACAACCTTCTGCTAGTGACCCAAATGGGTATAAAGTGTGTACATACAGGTTATCAAAAGCTATGTTTCTGGTATTGAAATAAATGCAAGTAACGTAAATATCATTAAGCTATTAACCGTTACACCAGTAAAGCCCAAACTCAGATGTTGTAGGTAACAGCCAACAATGTCTTCTCAACAACAATACCTGTCAATGGGCCAAGCAGGGGTGTAGCATTGTCTGCTAACACTTCATAACTTGTAGTAATGTATTTTTAACAGTTATTATAGCATTTAAATATTATGTAGTCATTAACATGATCAGCATTGTTAAATTGTTGCATTTGGGCGTCTGGGTGGCATGCTGGTCTATTCTGTTGCCTACCAACATTGGGGTCATTGGTTCGAATCCTCGTGTTACCGCCGGCTTGGTCGGGTGGCCCTATAGACACAATTGGCCATGTCTGCGGTTGGAAAGCCAGATGTGAGTATGTGTCCTGGTCGCTGCAATAGCGCCTCCTCTGGTCGGTCGGAGCGCCTGTTCAGGAGGAATGGGGAACTGGGGGAATAGTGTGATTCTCCCACACGCTACGTCCCCCTGGTGAAACTCCTCACTGTCAGGTGAAAAAAAAGCAGCTGGCGACTACATATGTATTGGATGAGGCATGTGGTAGTCTGCAGCCCTCCCTGGCTTGGTAGAGGGGGTGGTGCAGTGACCAGGATGGCTCGGAAAATATGGTAATTGGCCGGGTACAACTGGGGAGAAAAAGGGGAAAAATAAAATAAAATAAACAAAATAAAAGCCCCTTCCTGTTGGTCATGCAGTGTATGGGATGGAGGTTTGACATTAAAAAGTAAGTTTGTCTCTGGTCATAAATTAGTTCACAGTGTAGCTCGCCACATTGGTATCAGAAGTGGGACAGAGCAAAGGGACCGAGAGCTTCATGAGACAGAAAAAGCCATACGGGACATGTAGCTGCGGACGGTGCGGCAAGTCCAGATTGGTGGTGCGAGTGCACCCCAACTGATGAAGAGAGAGTTTCTTGCACAAGATGGGCACCAACCTGAGACCACTTGCTTCCCAGTGGTCAGAAAGGGACACTGCAATTCGGTCAGCCACCATTGATCATCCAACAGCTATCCAGATTAGCATCCGGACGGGCCTGTTATTACCCTGCCGAGCAACTTCTGCTGACAGGACCAATCGAAGTCAATGTGACTCCTGCCCTGGCGATTCAACCAATGACCCCTACACTGGATCCCCCGTCAACCATGGCAGCATGGTACAACCAATGGAGTAGCAAGGAGGCTGCCTTTCACATGGCTCTGGTGCTGGAAGGGGGAGAAAAAAAACCACGCACTGCTTGACCTCACACCACCAGAGCAGAGCAATGGATACCAGCCATAGACACCTCCCCACCCATCTGTTTGCAATCCAATTGTCTGGCCCTAGCCAAACATTGTGTGGCAGAGGAAAAGATCCGGGAGATGGATGCTGCAGGAATGATTAAGCCTGCAGATGGACTGTGGGCAGTGCTGACTGTTGAGGTGAGGAAGAACGATGGTGGCTGGAGGATCTCCATGGGCTATAGGCGCCTGAATATTGTCTGCACCAATGACTCCTACTCACCCACTACCATGCCTCGACAATGTCCTGGACTACGTCGCAGGTTACAGTTGGTTCAGATCCCTGGACTTATACAGCAGCTACTGGTAGGTAGAGTTTGCAGCTGGGGCCCAACCAAAGACAGCAGTCAATATCAGGCAAGGGCTTTGGCAGTTCAAAATCATGCCATTTGGGCTCTCCAACATGCCCGATACATTGGAGAAGACTCATGAAGAAGGTGCTGGTAGCCATTCCCTGTGTTCACTGTATGGTGCACCTGGATAACCTGCTGGTACATACTAACAGCTTTGAGGGGGCCTTGGCTAACCTGTAGGAGGTTTTCAATGGCATTCAACAGGCCAGGTAAAAGCTCAACCCTGAAAAAGTGCCACATGTACCAGAGGTAGACGACGTTCCTGGGGCATGTGCTCAGTGCACAAGGGGTTGACAGCGATCTAGCAAAAGTTTCTGCAGTCCGATATTGGTGGCTGCCGACTACCATCAGCGAGCTATGGATCTTACTCAGCCTGGCCTCCTACTAATGCCATTCGTGAGGGACATTGTCATCATAGCCAGCCTGCTCCACCACCTCACAGGCAAGCGCCGCCTGTGACCCCTGTGCTGGCCTACCCTAATACCCAGCAGCTCTTTATTGTAGACACCAGCGCCAGCAACGTGGATGTTGGGGCTGTCTTGTCCCAGAGGAAAGCGGAGGGGGAGCAGGCGTTGGCCTAGTACAACTGGGCACTGATCCGAGTGGAAATTAACTATTGTGTCACCCAACGGCAGCTGGCATTGCAGAATTTCTGACCCTGCCTTCATGGGAGTCAGTTCCTGTTGCATTCCGACCATGCCTCCCTCTCCTGGCTCCTGAATTTCTGCAACCCTGAGAGCCAGGTGGCCTGGTGGCTGGATGCCTTGCAGGCATATGACTTCGAGGTGCAGCATCAACTGGGACACCAGCATGGTAATGCTGATGCCCATTCCTGGTGCCCCGGCATGACGGATTGCTGCTACATTCAGTGACAGGAGAAGTGGAACCTGGTGACGTTGGTGGTGATAGCCATCCAGGCCGGCAGTGATGTGGTGTGGCTGCAGTTGTCAAAGCAGTAGCTGTGGACCATCAGGAAGTAGACTCAAGAAAGAGACGCAGCACAGAAGTGATCAAAAATGAACTTCAAATACTTGCATGTATGTCATGTAAGGACTTTTCTCTGGCTGTGCAAAAGGAAAGAGGAATGCTTAAATCAGTCAAGAGCAGCAAAATATATCCATGGAAAAAAGTAGACGTGCTGAGTCATGCCTCTTCCTCTTAAATTAGATTTTTTATTTCCTTTTTTGTTTTGTTTGTTTGTTAGTTTGTTTGTACAGGTCAAGATTGTGACTTCTTTGATAATTTATTTTAAGTTTTATTCACCTAAGCTTACATAATTATACAGTTTTAGGTACTGACTAAATCTAATATACAATTTTTTTGCATTTCCAATTGAATAAGAATGTCAGTATACACTGTATGTTCACACAACTCCATACCCACACTACCGTGGCACCATGCACCAGACCCTTATTTGGTAGTGAGAAAGTCGATAATGCTAAGAATCCCAGGGCAAAGGTATTGCATTTCATATGAAAAAATAAATAAAATAAAATTGAATCCTCCCTCTTCATACAAATCCAAAATGACAGTTTAGCAACACAGAGAGCAGAGGTTTGAATGTACTTACAATTGACAAATCTTGGTTGAGTTTATAGCAGGTGCGGTAACTTGTCTATGAAATGGTGTCAAACAATATGATTTGTGTACCTCTGCAGTGAATAAGTCTCAAAAACGTAATCTATACCACCATACTAACCAAATTATTCAAAAACAGAAAATATCTAATAGTAACTTTAACAGAGGGGAAAAGGCTTGATTTTATGGAAGTCTTTGCAACATCACTGTCAATTACAGAAAAGTTGGGAGCGCTATAAGTTATTGGTTCACCACTCCTACATTCATTTTCAAGCATAATGGAGAAACACCTGGGAGGAGAGTTCAAATCTGGGATTGATTCCCTAAAGTGTTTGGTGGGCTATGATATTAGCGTTTGATATCATCCAATACCTCTTGTGTATCTCTCTGAAGAAGAATTCTTTCATACCTCTTTTGCATAAAAATCCCATTAATTTCTTTAGCCTGTTATCACTGGGTAAGTTATGGAGGCATGGTTTAGAATTGGATGGGTTCATCACACAATAAGAGGCATATGTGCATGATAAACCGGTTATCATCCTATTGTGGCACAGACCTTAATGTGATTGTGTGCCCAGGAAAAGCTGGGGGATATCTGATGTTGCATTTCAAACCATACTCTCAAAAATGGGCATTGCTTTCCCTTTGTTCCACTCTAGATTGTCATTGCTTTATTTACTTAGAACCACTGTGAGAAAACTTTACAGTTTTTACACCAAAATACATGGCACGGTTTAAAGATGCATTACATTTTGCTCCAGGAAAAAATGTCTATGAAAATAATAACCAATCATTTTTTTTTATTTATTGGATAGTGATTTAATTGATATTTGAAAATACATACCTTTTCAACTTTTGATCAAGGATAGGAGAGATAGTTTGCACATCAATTTGTTTTTTTTTCTTCTTCCTTATTTTGCTAAATACAAAGACACATCACACTTATGATAACGATGAGTGTGATGTGTCTGTGTAACTGGCAAATAATTGTGTACGTTTATAAACTTGAATGTTAAAAATTAAATATAGTTTACTTTTTGTGACTCATTAAATGAGATGATAAGCTATCATACTGGGAAAAAAAAATCAAGATATTACATAAGCATATGGTACCAAAGCCCCTCTCATATCCATAGACGCTGTCTGGAAAAACAACATTAGTGGCTTAGAAGCTGTTGCCATTACAAGACTTGGGGGAATTTATTTTCCAAAGGTGTCTTTGTCAAGGAGGCATCAGTGTTGAGAAGCCCCAAAAATATATATGGAGAAGAAATCATCACAGGTCCTTATTTTACCTCTGAAATGAGACCTTCCAACACATTCGGTTCAAAATAATGAAGCGCATTCCCACACTAGGGAAAGATCTGTTACACCAAATTGCAACTTTCATATCGCACAGTATTTGTGTAGTAAAACAAATAGATAAAACATAAGCTACAACTGAGCATGATATGGCTTATTCTCTCTTTTCTTCTCCTTCGATCATCATGTGGAGCATTCGAGTACTTTTGCAGGTTACTTTTAGGAAGTGAGCCATTTGTTTAAGATTGATTGTGTTATTGGCCTTGGCCTTGCTGTGCGGCCGTCAAGAGGAGGAACTCCAATTTGACAGCCTCATCAAGGACTACAAGTGATGAATACACAACCACAACTACATTGATTCCCACTGAAAGTCCTTGACAAGTAAGTGAGGAAAAAAAAAAGTCAACAGAGTGAGAGTGAAAATTGTCCAAGGGATTATTCAGTGAGGGGAAGGTCATCAAAAAACCTTATTAAATGTAAGGTACTGTCTTCTATGTCATACCAGGAATAGAAGGCCAATGTTTGGAAAAGGTTATTGACTCAAAAAAAAAAAGCTTTCTATAATGAAAGGAAGTAAAAAAATTCTTGTAGTTTTAGGGACATGTTAGTCCTTAACTAATTTGGTAAATGTGGTTACTGTCTGGCCTGCCATGATGGGTTTAAGACTAATGAGAATAAACACTATAAAAAAAACATGATCAAATTATGTTCAGGGCGTTCGGGTAGCGTAGCAGTCTCTTGCCTACCATCACGGGGCTCGCCAGTTCGAATCCCCGTGTTACCTCCGGGTTGGTTGGGCGTCCCTACAGACACAACTGGCCATGGGAGGAATAGCGTGATCCTCACATGTGCTACATCCCCCTGGTGAAATTCCTCACTGTCAGGTGAAAAGAAGCAGCTGGTGACTCCACATGTTTCGGAGGAGGCATGTGGTAGTCTGCAGCCCTCTCTGCCTTGGCAGAGGGGGTGGAGCAGCGACCGGGAAAGCTCGGTAAATATGGTATTTGGCCAAGTACAGTTTGGGAGAAGAAAAAAAAAGGGGGGGAGAGAATGAAAAAAAAAAAAAAAAAAAAACAAAAAAAATATCAAAAGTATGTTTTACAGATAAGAAAAAAAATATCCATACATTTTAATTGACTCCATAGTATTTAGCATTGTTACGGCTGGGTATTGTGCAGTAGTACTTAAGCTTAACAATATCTTACCGATCAGTCAAAGTTTTGGTAAATTACCAAGCAGGATGCAACATTTTCCTGCAAATGACGGAGCGCCTGTGACTTGGACCACCTCTGTATATGTTATTAAATAATAGAATATGTACACCTGCACTGACTGATCAAAACCAAACATTGTGTTTTTTTTTTAATGTGTGTGCACTTAAAATATTTGCACCCAGTTCCATGTCTGTTCACTTGAATAGCCTGAGAGGTTTTTTTTGTTTTGTTTTTTTTGTCATCTATTGGTACAATATGACATGCCTCGACAAACCAGAGGACATAGCTTTATCATAATGGCATTCACATATCCTCTTGTACAACGACTGGATAAACTGAATTGGTTTATATTTTTGTAAGGCGGCCATTATTGCCCCTATGGGACCAACATAGTCTACTGATAATTTCTTATTTTTTGGCATGCCATCCCAGGAAGCATTCTCATTTTTGTTTTACAAGGAATATCCATCTTAAAGACAGATTATGTTAGAATTTCTCATGCTAAATGCTAAATTACTCTCTCTCAAAATTATTAAATATCTGTTCCCCATCTGCTTTGGTGTTTTCATCTGTATTCAGTTCAAAGTATTTACTTATTTATAGAGGGAGGGTTCACAGTAGGGCCTCCCTGTTGCTGGAACCCATCCTATCATTATTGCAAATGCAGGCTAAACCACTTATCCTGGGTGCACATTGCAAAATATGGCAGAGCAGTGGCCATATATCATTACATTGGCCATAAAATGGTTACATAACATGGCTACAGTCTAACATGTTTAAGTAGGTCCTGCCAGGAGGGGGGTGGCGACCAAACGGGGCTTGGAGTTAACAGAGGTCATTAAACTGTTCAGTTATTTGTTACTCACGTGAATGTGCCTCCCATGAATTAATATGTTGTTTGGTACTCAAGGTATGGCAACTGCATATTTACAGTGAACATAATTACATAATTGTTTTTTTCTAGTGAAATCTCATAAAATTAAATATTCAAATTATTTTATTATGGATTATTAAATATACAGTTATTTTAAAAAAGTAGAATGTTTGACGTGTGATGTCGTGTCAATAGCCATTTCGTAATGCCAAACCAACCCATTTATAATGTGGTGCGTTTTGTCATTCCAAGCTCACATGGGATGCCTTTATATCACCTGATTGTCCATATAAACTGTTCCACACAACTGACTATTGATTTCATCCTCTGTGTGAACTAAACAAAGTTTTCTGGATTGTAGATCAGTTCATGTTCAATACATTTTAAACATGTTCTTGCTGTTACTTGTTGACAAATAAATCTCTTGCTTCAGACAAATGCCTACATGGAACGAGTTACAGATACAAAGATTTTTTTTTCCAATCTATACAAAAAAAAAAGTTTGTTGACTCTTACATAGGTGAGTGTGTGTGTGTGAACTCGTAGGATGTAAGACTCTGCCAACTCAGTTTAGCACAACAGCAGCCAGAAATGTTCATGTTACTTAGGTGGTGTTTTACATTTTAGCATTGGTTCCTGCTAGCTACACCCCTAAATTCTAGGGTACACACATTGTCATTGACCTTTTTTCTCCTTTCAGGTTTAAATGGTTGGTTCGTCTTTTTATCTATTCCCAATATCTTCCTACCCCTTTTTTAAGGAATACAGAGCTAGAGCCTATCTTCGTAGACTTCAGGTGGGGGACAGAGACACGCCTGGATAGGTCGCTGTTCGCAACACAGCGCCGACAGACAATCACACACACTCTGATTCCTCTTGCTATGGAAAATTTAGATTCTCCAATGCATGCATTTATTTAGACTGTGAGAGGGAACGAGAACCTCTGGGGAAATCCACATAAATATTAAAAAGAACATTCAGACTTCATAGAGGAGGGCCAGTATTAAAGTCAACAAGGCTAGCAGACATACATAACCACAAAACTGGCTGTGTATTACTGCACAAAATGATATTCTGATTGGCGAGAGCATAGGATGCAAGCACTGTTTGAAAGAAAAAGAGATGACGGTGATGATTAATTCCTTTTAGATTCCTTATTCACCTTTACCTGCAGTACCGACCTTATACTGTACAATTTTAAATGGCTGTGAAAATATTTGGGTAGTTGAACACTAAAAAAAACATTACTACCATGCAGCAAGCAACAGCTTCAAGTGTCAATTTGGTAATCACTGAACATTTTTTTCCCAAAGGTTTCCTTTCTGAAAAAAGAAAATACAGATTGTGATAGACAATATCAAGCTGAACACAAAAATAATTTCAGATTTGCTGTATCACTAGGAATTTGGAGAAACATTAAAATAACTTTTTATTGAATTAATAAATGTAATCCCATAATGATGCTGATACATTGTGTTTAGATATACTGAGATTAAAATGTTTTGCAGCTGATTTTCATTTGTCCTCAGCATCTGGTGCCTCTCGTATCAGTGTCCAACAATAGTCAGCATGCATTGCTGGATTCCAGTTGCCCCGATACCTCTTTTCCATGGTAGCAATGTCCTGGTGAAACCTTTTACCACGTTCGTCACTGACTGCACCAAGATCAGCAGGGAAGAAGTCCAAGTGTGAATGCAGAAAATTAATTTTCAATGACATGTTGCACTTCAAACAGCTCAATGTAGTTTGGTGCTCTGTAGTTGCCAAGAAAATTATCCACAACATGCTTAAATGCCTTCCGTGCTATTTTCTCTGGCCCTACTAGCTAGCAGATCTTCCAACTCCCTGTCATTGACGACCTGCCTGATCTGTGGACCAACAAAAATGCTTTCCTTAAGTTTGCCATCATTTAATCTTGGAAACATCTGTCTCAAACAGTAAATTCCATCACCTTCTTTGTTCATTGCTTCCACAAAATTGTTCATCAATCCAAGCCAGATGTGGGACATATTTTCACATCTGGCTTCCCACCCGCAGACACAGCCAATTGTGTCTGTAGGGTCACCCGACCAAGCCGAAGGTAACACGGGGATTCGAACCGGCGAACCCCGTGTTGGGGGGCAACGGAATAGACCGCCACGCAACCTAGATGCTCATTACATGTATTATCTTTAGTAGAGAATCCAGATACATTAGTCAGACAGAAGTAAGATTCCGTCATGTCCTTCTGTTCTCACCATATCATTGGGACTGCAAATGGCATTGACTTGCAAATACCCCTGAGCCAAGCTTTCAGGTTGACTGCACATGCTGCACAACACATGTGAGGAGCCCAGGGTTTCCCTTGGTCACCAATTTTACAGCCGAAGTACAGCTCATAGGCTTTCTTAGTAAGAGCTGTTCTGCCCCTACAAGGGTAGCTTAGTGCGTTTAAGTTGTTTATCTTGTGCAGTAGCACCACCCTGCGGTAGTTCATGTACAACATCGTTTCTTGCTACGTTTAAGGACTGTGAGAGACGGATTTTGGTAGCCAGGCTTCGGGAAGTAAACTCATGTTTCGCGATACGCGCCGCCATCGTCACCAGTGCTTCAGTTTAAACGCAGTTCTTCTATATTCTGCTAGCTAAAGCAACGCCTGTAAGTACAGTCCATCTGACAATGTATGTTAATATAACCAGCAGGACAATCTGTGTCCGAATGAATGTACAAATATATATTGTAGTGAATTCAGAGGGCAGTCCGGGAACTGCCACAGCCGGGCGCGAACCCGTGTCTCCCACTCCGCCAGCGACAACGTTAACCAGTCGCCTAAAGGGTCCGACCCCTTAGTCAAGGACCAACTTATCTACTTATCCATGCACGCTACAATATTTTACGGTAGCTGTAGCACTACGTGGCTAGGCTGGGCTAGCTGTGCCCCTCTACGCTATCTGCCTAGATACTTACCGTAACCTGTGCTGTGTTTATCTTTAATACCGTTTTCATCATTCTGATACCGTCTGCATCGTGCTTTCGGTTTCACAAGATTCTCAGTAAACTTCATGAAAATCGATACCTTTGCCGTGGAGGTTTTTTTTTTTTTGGGAGTGTTTATCTGGCTGCATATTTAGCGTCATCGGCTAACGAGGCCTACACAAGTGCAGTCATGGTGCGTCTTTGAGCCTTAAGCCTACACTCGCCACAGATGTAACACAATGTATCGCAGCTGTTGCAGCATTGACGAGACATTTCTGTTGTATTCAATATTTCTGAAGACAACAAATCCTATATTTACTCAGTATACTCGCTATGCTATTGCCCGAAGAACGTGTGCATCAGCATGCGTCCAAACAGCATGTGTAAACGTGAGCAGCTTTTATAGCCTTTCTGCCAGCATCTAACCTGACTTAAGTATGCCCAGGCATGCCTAAGACAACATTTGCATAGCACCTACACTGAGTGCATACCCAGCCATGCTTGGACTGACCAAAACAGCTTGCTTTGTGGGCAGTATGCTACTAGACTTCAAATATGACGGGAAATCACATAAATAGGTTATATCTACAAAACCGTATGCGATAGGCACATTTCAAGGTGCTTTTCGTGACCAGCAGCCGGAAATCCATAAAAATACACCCAAAAGTGTCCAGGAAGCAAAATCTTCGTTGTTCAGTGAGGCAAATCACAATACAAATTCCTAACGAGTTTGTTTAAAAACATGAGACAACATGTATAATTAAATCGGCATAAGGGAATTTCTACTGATGGTTGTAGGTGAAGCAGCATGCTGCTTTAGCTGACTGCAATTCCCAAAATTATGTTTCATGTCACTAACATTGTGACCTCTTATATTTTCATTTTCATTTGTGTTTAAAACCAACAAAATCAAAGTAATCAACTTCAGTTTGAGTAGAGTAAATATAAGGTACACATCAGATAAATGCTCGTCTCTAAGTACATAAAACATTTAACTTCTTGTGTGGCAGTAAAGACTTTGAAGAAAAGCATGGGACATGCTCAGCAGTCAGCAAATAGCCAAATCCATGGGGTAACGTTGGTTTGTTTATTTTCAGTGAGGCTTGGGGGGGGGGGTATTTTTAACAGAAATAGAAATTAAAAGGTATTATTTCACCATCAAAACGTTCTCTCATTCAGGTTTAATTCCTGTTAACTTCATCAAATACAATAAAGTTCAGATTAATGTAAAGTCTTGGTGAAATACTTAAAATAGGTCTTTTTCATTTATTCTATAATTTTACTTTTCTTCTTTATAAAGCCAAAAAAATTAGGTTTAGAATACAAATAGAAAATGTTTGATTTGTTTCTATACATTTGATTCTATGCACAAAGGCAACAACACCGTATTTTAAATTAAGTCAGCACAACATAAATTGTTAGAATTTTGTTGTCTCTTTTTACACACTGCCTTTGACTTTCAAATGACTTCACAACTGCACAAAAAAAAAACAGAATGCCTCTTTCTGTATTTAAAACAGAGTGATATCCTAAATTGCATCACAATTCTGGAGCTGGTTCCTTTTGTCAAGCTTAGATGTGCAGTAGACCTTGAAATCGACATAGCACCGTCAGTGTAGTGGGCTTCTGTAATAAGTTATTTAAGTGCAGGGGTATGCAAATCCAGCACGCCTGGCTGACTTCCCCACTGATCTGCAGAGTTGGCCTCCTACTAGCTTATTTCATGCAGTCAAAGGTGATTGTAACAAAGCATGTCTGTAGTGTGTATGTAGTGCACAATTATTTACTGTGCTCACCTTGCCGATTTATGTGGATGAAAGGGCCAGTATGGATTGCATATAGTTAACAAACATAGCGTGGAACACCTGGATGTTACACTCATTGTGTGCAGCTAACATGAATAAAAAAAATAAAATAATAATAATAACAGAAATAAACACATCTTGTTATTGTGCATTTTGGTGTTGGTAATTTACCCTTGTCTTTCTTGTTCCTTATGAAAAATTACACTTATCTTATTTATTAATTAAACGAACAAGTATATCATAATTTTTGACTGAATTATTGTGATCGTCTTAGAGGAGCACATGTTGATGTCGACAAGGCTCAAATTGTTTTGATTGTTGGTAGGTGCACTCTGTCTTTCTTTCTCTGGGAGACAGGTGGCAGGCAGCTTGTGCCCATCAATGGAGTTTTAAAGTTTGTCAGTGTATGCAGTATCTCTGCATTACCAAAGAGATATGTTTCAATACAGCAGGCAACCAAGCAGGTTGCTAAAATGTCCTTCTCAGTATGAATACATGCCCATTAATGAAATATTACTGTTTTACTATAAATTTATCTATATCTATATATATACACTACCGTTCAAAAGTTTGGGATCACCCAAACAATTTTGTGTTTTCCATGAAAAGTCACACTTATTCACCACCATATGTTGTGAAATGAATAGAAAATAGAGTCAAGACATTGACAAGGTTAGAAATAATGATTTGTATTTGAAATAAGATTTTTTTTACATCAAACTTTGCTTTCGTCAAAGAATCCTCCATTTGCAGCAATTACAGCATTGCAGACCTTTGGCATTCTAGCTGTTAATTTGTTGAGGTAATCTGGAGAAATTGCACCCCACGCTTCCAGAAGCAGCTCCCACAACTTGGATTGGTTGGATGGGCACTTCTTTGAGCAGATTGAGTTTCTGGAGCATTACATTTGTGGGGTCAATTAAACGCTCAAAATGGCCAGAAAAAGAGAACTTTCATCTGAAACTCGACAGTCTATTCTTGTTCTTAGAAATGAAGGCTATTCCATGCGAGAAATTGCTAAGAAATTGAAGATTTCCTACACCGGTGTGTACTACTCCCTTCAGAGGACAGCACAAACAGGCTCTAACCAGAGTAGAAAAAGAAGTGGGAGGCCGCGTTGCACAACTGAGCAAGAAGATAAGTACATTAGAGTCTCTAGTTTGAGAAACAGACGCCTCACAGGTCCCCAACTGGCATCTTCATTAAATAGTACCTGTTAGAGCCTGTTTGTGCTGTCCTCTGAAGGGAGTAGTACACACTGGTGTAGGAAATCTTCAATTTCTTAGCAATTTCTCGCATGAAATAGCCTTCATTTCTAAGAACAAGAATAGACTGTCGAGTTTCAGATGAAAGTTCTCTTTTACTGGCCATTTTGAGCGTTTAATTGACCCCACAAATGTGATGCTCCAGAAACTCAATCTGCTCAAAGAAGTGCCCATCCAACCAATCCAACTTGTGGGAGCTGCTTCTGGAAGCGTGGGGTGCAATTTCTCCAGATTACCTCGACAAATTAACAGCTAGAATGCCAAAGGTCTGCAATGCTGTAATTGCTGCAAATGGAGGATTCTTTGACGAAAGCAAAGTTTGATGTAAAAAAAATCTTATTTCAAATACAAATCATTATTTCTAACCTTGTCAATGTCTTGACTCTATTTTCTATTCATTTCACAACATATGGTGGTGAATAAGTGTGACTTTTCATGGAAAACACAAAATTGTTTGGGTGATCCCAAACTTTTGAACGGTAGTGTATATATCTATATATCTATATATCTATATCTATCTATATCTATATATACATATCTATATATCTATATCTATATCTATATATATCTCTATATATATAGGGGTGCATGATTCAGGGAATATCACAATTCAATCAATTCGATTCTTGGGGTCACAATTCGATTCAAAATCGATTTGCGATTCAAAACAATTTGCGATTCAAAATCAATTCGATTCGTGACTCAAAATCAATTCTCAATTCAGTGCATTCATAGATTTGATTTTAGATTTCTGTTTTGTGTTACTTTTCCCATTCGACTGCGGTAGACACTTTTATAGGTCTCAAAGAGGAAAAAAAATCACACTGAATCAAATGTAAACGTTTAATAATCAATGTCAACCCTGAGTAAGGTTTATTTTCCATTAGTCCACTCAGTCAATAGGAAATCAAGGCAGCCCTGAGACAAAGGGTAAAATTAATACTTAATACAAAAAATAAAAACGATTGCAAAGATAAACTGCAAAGTGCAAACCTTCAAATAATAACAAATCCAAACTTCAAATAATAACTTAAATTCAATATTCAAATAACAAAAACAAACAATAGCTGCCTGCTACATTTAGCTGCAAAGTGCAAAAAAGAGCTGTTACATTTAGCTGTAAAGTGATGTAACTAGTGGTTGACTTTTAAAACGTGAACTAAACTTCCCTGGAGTATGGACTCAAATAAAGTGAACAATAAACACTGTTAGTCAGGGGTTTCCATCCGAAACACTTCTTTCTTCTCTTGTTCTTTCACAGACAATAAATCAGGAACACACAGTAACACAAAATGGGCGCATTATACTTCCTAACATCAGAAGTAGCTGAATAATATGACAGGCAAGTTTACTTTACCACTGAGTCCACTTCACCTTCACTTTGCAAAGCTTGCATATTGCATTAGTTTTGCCAAGCTCCTTCCAATCAAGTTCATAAAATCCATAGCATGTCCATATTATTGCCTTAATTGCAGATGGGGCCAGTTGTATTCGTTTTTCACTCAAGTACTCCATCGCTCGCAGTCTCTCCATGACCCACACTTCACTTCTGTCTTGCCCGTGCCCAGGAGGTGTCTGGGCGGAAACCGCGCAGCGTCATAGCACCATCCATAGGATTTAGCGGGCTAACACATATCGGGGGGAAAATCGAAACCTGCGTTGTCACAAGACTGAAAAATATGAATCAATTCTTGGGATTTGTGAATCGATTCTCAATCGGCAGAGGTAGAATCACGATTCTAATGTGAATCGATTTTTGCACACCCCTATTATATATATATATATATATATATACACAGTGCATCTGGAAAGTATGCACACCCCTTCACTTTCCCCACATTTTGTTATGTTACAGCCTTATTCCAAAATGGATTAAATTCCTTTTTTACTCATCAATCTACACACAATACCCCATAATGACAAAGTGAACAAGGTTTTGTAGAAATTTTTGCAAATTTGTTAAAAATAAAAAACGGAAATATTGCATGTATTCACACCCTTTGCTATGAGACTCAAAATTAAGCTCAGGTTCATCCTGTTTCCACTGATCATCCTTGAGATGTTCTACATCTTGATTGGAGTCCACCTGTAGTAAATTCAATTGATCGGACATGATTTGGAAAGGCACCCACCTGTCTATATAAGGTTCAACTGTTGACAGTGCATGTCAGAGCAGAGACCAAGCCATGAAGTCAAAGGAATTGTCTTGGACTTCCGAGACAGGATTGTATCGAGGCACAGATCTGGGGAAGGGTAAAAAAAAATTTCGACAGCTTTGAAGGTCCTGAAGAGCACAGTGGTCTCCATCATTCATAAATGGAAGAAATTTGGATCCACCAGGACTCTTCCTAGAGCTGGCCGCCCAGCCAAACTGAGCAATCGGGGGAGAAGGGCCTTGTCAGGGAGGGGACCAAGAACCCGATGGTCACTCTGACAGAGCTCCAGTGTTCCTCTGTGGAGATGGGAGAACCTTCCAGAAGGACAACCATCTCTGCAGCACTCCACCAATCAGGCCTTTATGGTAGAGTGGCCAGATGGACGCTTCTGCTCAGTAAAAAGCACATGGCAGCCTACTTGGAGTTTTCCAGAAAGCACCTAAAGGACTCTCAGACCATGAGAAACAAGATTCTCTGGTCTGATGAAACCAAGATTGAACTCTTTGGCCCAAATGCCAAACGTCACATCTGGAGGAAACCAGGAACCTCTCATCACCTTGCTAATACCATCCCTACAGTGAAGCATGGTGGTGGCAGCATCATGCTGTGGGGATGTTCTTCAGCGGCAGGAACTGGGTGACTAGTCAGGATCGAGGGAAAGATGAATGGAGCAAAGTACAGAGAGATCCTTGATGAAAACCTGCTCCAGAGCGCTCAGGACCTCAGACTGGGGCGAAGGTTTACCTTTCAACACGACAACGACCTTAAGCACACAGCCAAGACAACGAAGGAGTGGCTTCGGGACAAGTCTGTGAATGTCCTTGAGTGGCCCAGCCAGAGCCCAGACTTGAACCCCATTGAACATCTCTGGAAAGACCTGAAAATAGCCGTGCAGCGACGCTCCCCATCTAACCTTACAGAGCTCGAGAGGATCTGCAGAGAGGAATGGGAGAAATACCCCAAATATAGGTGTGCCAAGCTTGTAGCTTCATACCCAAGAAGACTTGAGGCTGTAATCACTGCCAAGGGTGCCTCAACCAAGTACTGAGTAAAGGGTGTGAATACCTATGTACATGCAATATTTCAGTTTTTTATTTTTAATAAATTTGCAAAAATTTCTACAAAACCTTTTTCGCTTTGTCATTATGGGGTATTGGTATTGTGTGTAGATTGATGAGAAAAAAAGGAATTTAATCTATTTTGTAATAAGGCCGTAACATAAGAAAATGTGGGGAAAGTGAAGGGGTGTGAATACTTTCTGGATGCACTGTATACATATATATATATATATATCTTTGTGAAAAACACATTAGCAGCTGATGAATGTGAGACACACGAAACAGGCCCGTACTGCTATGCATTAACATCTTTTTTCCTGTGTCCGTGTTGATGTGTGTTTATATATATATATATATATACACTCACCGGCCACTTTATTAGGCACACCCGTCCAACTGCTCGTTAACGAACATTTCTAATCAGCCAATCACATGGCAGCAACTCAATGCATTTAGGCATGTAGACATGGTCAAGACGATCTGCTGCAGTTCAAACTGAGCATCAGAATGGGGAAGAAAGGTGATTTAAGTGACTTTGAACGTGGCATGGTTGTTGGTGCCAGACGGGCTGGTCTGAGTATTTCAGAAACTGCTGATCTACTGGGATTTTCACGCACAACCATCTCTAGGGTTTACAGAGAATGGTCCGAAAAAGAGAAAATATCCAGTGAGCAGCAGTTCTGTGGGCGAAAATGCCTTGTTGATGCCAGAGGTCAGAGGAGAATGGCTAGACTGGTTCGAGCTGATAGAAAGGCAACAGTAACTCAAATAACCACTCATTACAACCGAGGTATGCAGAAGAGCATCTCTGAGCGCACAACACGTCGAACCTTGAGGCAGATGGGCTACAGCAGCAGAAGACCACACTGGGTGCCACTCCTGTCAGCTAAGAACAGGAAACAGGCTACAATTCGCACAGGCTCACCAAAATTGGACAATAGAAGATTGGAAAAACGTTGCCTGGTCTGATGAGTCTCGATTTCTGCTGCGACATTCGGATGGTAGGGTCAGAATTTGGCGTCAACAACATGAAAGCATGGATCCATCCTGCCTTGTATCAACGGTTCAGGCTGGTGGTGGTGGTGTAATGGTGTGGGGGATATTTTCTTGGCACACTTTGGGCCCCTTAGTACCAATTGAGCATCGTGTCAATGCCACAGCCTACCTGAGTATTGTTGCTGACCATGTCCATCCCTTTATGACCACAGTGTTCCCATCTTCTGATGGCTACTTCCAGCAGGATAACGCGCCATGTCATAAAGCTCGAATCATCTCAGACCGGTTTCTTGAACATGACAATGAGTTCACTGTACTCAAATGGCCTCCACAGTCACCAGATCTCAATCCAATAGAGCACCTTTGGGATGTGGTGGACCGAGAGATTCGCATCATGGATGTGCAGCCGACAAATCTGCAGCAACTGCATGATGCTATCATGTCAATATGGACCAAACTCTCTGAGGAATGTTTCCTGTACCTTGCTGAATCTATGCCACGAAGGATTAAGGCAGTTCTGAAGGCAAAAGGGGGTCGAACCGGTACTAGCAAGGTGTACCTAATAAAGTGGCCAGTGAGTGTATATGTGTGTGTGTGTGTGTGTGTGTGTGTGTGTGTGTGTGTGTGTGTGTGTGTGTGTGTGTGTGTGTGTGTGTGTGTGTGTGTATGTATGTATGTATGTATGTATGTATGTATGTATATATATATATATATATATACTACCGTTCAAAAGTTTGGGATCACCCAAACAATTTTGTGTTTTCCATGAAAAGTCACACTTATTCACCACCATATGTTGTGAAATGAATAGAAAATAGTGTCAAGACATTGACAAGGTTAGAAATAATGATTTGTATTTGAAATAAGATTTTTTTTACACCAAACTTTGCTTTCGTCAAAGAATCCTCCATTTGCAGCAATTACAGCATTGCAGACCTTTGGCATTCTAGCTGTTAATTTGTTGAGGTAATCTGGAGAAATTGCACCCCACGCTTCCAGAAGCAGCTCCCACAAGTTGGATTGGTTGGATGGGCACTTCTTGCGTACCATACGGTCAAGCTGCTCCCACAACAGCTCAATGGGGTTCAGATCTGGTGACTGCGCTGGCCACTCCATTACCGATAGAATACCAGCTGCCTGCTTCTGCTCTAAATAGTTCTTGCACAATTTGGAGGTGTGTTTAGGGTCATTGTCCTGTTGTAGGATGAAATTGGCTCCAATCAAGCGCTGTCCACTGGGTATGGCATGGCGTTGCAAAATGGAGTGATAGCCTTCCTTATTCAGAATCCCTTTTACCCTGTACAAATCTCCCACCTTACCAGCACCAAAGCAACCCCAGACCATCACATTACCTCCACCATGCTTAACAGATGGCGTCAGGCATTCTTCCAGCATCTTTTCATTTGTTCTGCGTCTCACAAACGTTCTTCTTTGTGATCCAAACACCTCAAACTTGGATTCATCCGTCCACAACACTTTTTTCCAGTCTTCCTCTGTCCAATGTCTGTGTATTATATATATATATATACTACCGTTCAAAAGTTTGGGATCACATTGAAATGTCCATATTTTTGAAGGAAAAGCACTGTACTTTTCAATGAAGATAACTTTAAACTAGTCTTAACTTTAAAGAAATACACTCTATACATTGCTACAGAAGCTACAAAACTGACCTTCCTTTGAGCAGATTGAGTTTCTGGAGCATCACATTTGTGGAGTCAATTAAACGCTCAAAATGGCCAGAAAAAGAGAACTTTCATCTGAAACTCGACAGTCTATTCTTGTTCTTAGAAATGAAGGCTATTCCATGCGAGAAATTGCTAAGAAATTGAAGATTTCCTACACCGGTGTGTACTACTCCCTTCAGAGGACAGCACAAACAGGCTCTAACCAGAGTAGAAAACGAAGTGGGAGGCCGCGTTGCACAACTGAGCAAGAAGATAAGTGCATTAGAGTCTCTAGTTTGAGAAACAGACACCTCACAGGTCCCCAACTGGCATCTTCATTAAATAGTACCCGCAAAACACCAGTGTCAACATCTACAGTGAAGAGGCGGCTGCGGGATTCTGGGCTTCAGGGCAGAGTGGCAAAGAAAAAGCCATATCTGAGACTGACCAATAAAAGAAAAAGATTAAGATGGGCAAAAGAACACAGACATTGGACAGAGGAAGACTGGAAAAAAGTGTTGTGGACGGATGAATCCAAGTTTGAGGTGTTTGGATCACAAAGAAGAACGTTTGTGAGACGCAGAACAAATGAAAAGATGCTGGAAGAATGCCTGACGCCATCTGTTAAGCATGGTGGAGGTAATGTGATGGTCTGGGGTTGCTTTGGTGCTGGTAAGGTGGGAGATTTGTACAGGGTAAAAGGGATTCTGAATAAGGAAGGCTATCACTCCATTTTGCAACGCCATGCCATACCCAGTGGACAGCGCTTGATTGGAGCCAATTTCATCCTACAACAGGACAATGACCCTAAACACACCTCCAAATTGTGCAAGAACTATTTAGAGCAGAAGCAGGCAGCTGGTATTCTATCGGTAATGGAGTGGCCAGCGCAGTCACCAGATCTGAACCCCATTGAGCTGTTGTGGGAGCAGCTTGACCGTATGGTACGCAAGAAGTGCCCATCCAACCAATCCAACTTGTGGGAGCTGCTTCTGGAAGCATGGGGTGCAATTTCTCCAGATTACCTCAACAAATTAACAGCTAGAATGCCAAAGGTCTGCAATGCTGTAATTGCTGCAAATGGAGGATTCTTTGACGAAAGCAAAGTTTGATGTAAAAAAATCTTATTTCAAATACAAATCATTAATTCTAACCTTGTCAATGTCTTGACTCTATTTTCTATTCATTTCACAACATATGGTGGTGAATAAGTGTGACCTTTCATGGAAAACACAAAATTGTTTGGGTGATCCCAAACTTTTGAACGGTAGTGTATATACATACACATACATACACACACACACACACACACACACACACACACACACACACACACACACACACACACACACACACACACACACACACACACACACACACACACACACACACACAGGATCTCAAGGTGCAGCCAAGGTGAGGATTGTGTCCATTTTGGGAACCTCAGAATTGCATCGCTGCTCTTCGCAGATGATGAGGGTTTGTTGGTTTCATCAGAACGCGACCTCCAGCGCACACTGGGGTGGTCTGCAGCTGAATGTGAAATGGCTGGGATGAGAGTCAGTACCTCCAAGTCTGAGGCCTTGGTTCTCTACCGGAAAATGGTGGCTTGCTCCCTCCGGGTTGGGGATGAGTTGTTGCCTCAAGTGAAGGAGTTCAAGTATCTCGGGGTCTTGTTCACGAGGGTAGGATGGAGTGCGAGATTGACAGGCAGATTGGTGCAGCATCAGCAGTAATGCAGACGTTGTACCGGACCGTTGTGGTGAAGAGGGAGCTGAGCCGGAAGGCAAAGCTCTCAATTTACCAGTCAATCTCCGTTCCAACCCTCACTTTGGATAGTGACCGAGTGTCTGGACTCAGCCTTAGAGATAGGGTCAGGAGCGCGGACATCCGGAGGGAGCTTGGAGTAGAGCCGCTGCTCCTTTGCGTCGAAAGGAGCCGGTTGAGGTGGTTCGGGCATCTGATTAGGATGCCTCCAGGGCGCCTTCCTTTGGAGCTTTACCAGGCATGGCCAACTGGGAGGAGACCCCGGGGTAGACCCAGAACTTGCTGGAGGGACTACATGTCCAATCTGGCCTGGGAACGCCTTGGGATCCCACAGGAGGAGCTGGGAGGGCGTTTCTGAGGAGAGGGACATCTGGAGTGCATTACTTAGCTTGCTGCCACTGCGACCCTACCCCAGAGAAGCAGCTGAAGATGAATGAATGAATGAATGAATTTATATATATATATATACAGTTAGGTCCATAAGTATTTGGACAGTGACACAATATTTGTAATTTTGCCCCTGTACACCACCACAGTGGATTTGAAAAAATATTGCATTAACCATTCAGGAATTACAGCCAGTTTTATACATGGTCACCCCATTTTCAGAGGATCAAAAATAATTGGACACTTGACGAACAAGTGGTTTCATGGGCAAGTAAGACCTTTTCCATCATTATTCCATGACAAATTAAGCAGATAAAAGGTCTACAGTTCATTCCAAGTATTTACATTTGCGTTTGGTAGCTGTTCATCGGAACTCTCAACATGAAGTCCATAGAGGTGTCGATACAAGTGACGGAGGCCATGATTAGGCTGAAAAAGCAAAGGAAATATATCAGATGGATAGTAAACACTTCAGGAGTGGCAAAATCAACATTTCTGTACATTCTTAAAAGGAAAGAATGCACTGGCAAGCTCAGCAACACCAAAGGGCTTGGAAGACCACGGAACACATCTACAGTGGATGATTGCAGAATTATTTCCCTAGTGAAGACAAACACATTCACAACATCTAATGAAGTCAGAAACACTCTTGAGAGGTGGGGGTATCATTGTCCAAGTCTACAATCAAGAGACACCTGCATGAAAATAAATACAGGGGGTTTACAACAAGGTGAAAACCACTGGTGTCACTTAAGAACAGGAAGGCCAGATCAGACTGTGTTTAAAAACATCTAAAAACCTGCCCAGTTCTGGAACAAGGTTCTTTGGACAGATGAAGCAATGATTAACTTGTAACAGAAGGATGGGAAGAGGAAAAGTGTGGAGAACAAAAGGAACAGCTCTTGATTCTCAGCACACCATATCATCTGTCAAACATGGTGGAGGTAGTGGTATGAAATGGGTATGTATGGTTGCCAATGGAACTTGGTCATTGGTGTTTATTGATGATGTGACTACTGACAGAAGTAGCAGGATGGATTGTGATGTTTATAAGGATATACCATTTGCTCAGATTTAGCCAAATGTCACAAAACTGAGAGGACGGCACTTCACACTGCAGATGGATAATGACATAAAACAAGCTGAGAAAGCAACCCAAGAGTCTCTCAAGGCAGAAAAGTGGAATATTCATCAGTGACCAAGTCAGTCACCTGACCTCAACCCAATTGAGCATGCTTTTCACTTGCGGAAGATCAAAGTAATGGCCAAAAGACCCACAAACAACGACCAATTGAAGGCAGCTGCCGTTAAGTCTTGGCAGAGCATTTCAAAGGAGGAAACTCAGAATTTGAAGCTGTCGATGGGTTCCAGACTTCAGACGGTCATTGACTGCAAAGGATTTTCCTGCAAACATTAAATATAATTGTTATAATCATAGTTATGTTTGTTTGTCCTATTACTTTTGAGCCTCTGACAATGGGTGACCCTGTATATCCATGGCTGTAATTCCCGAACAGTTAATGTCATATTTTTATCCAACCCCTTAAATTAAAGCTGAAAGTCTACTCTTCAATCACATCTCAAATACTTAATGTCAAATCCACTGTGGTGGTGTACAGGGGCAAAATTGCAAATATATGTGTAACTGTCTAAATACTTACAGACCTAACTGTATATATACACAGACGCAGGAAAAA